>NC_087167.1:23311686-23324186 GCF_035594125.1 Scylla paramamosain
CATAAATGTGCAGTTGCAGGGTCAACACTGAAACAGAAAACCTATGCATATGACCCGATAATGTTAAATTAAGTGAGAAAAACAGGGAAAATAGTAATTTACTACACGCACGACCGCTCTGGCTCAATATATACCACGCGACAAAAATTTTGAGGCCTGATACTGTGCCTCGACGAATGGGCCCTCTTGTGTAACGGGGTTCTCCCTCTCCGGTGAGAGCTCGCCCCTGTGGTGTCCCCTTCCTCCCTTACCCATCCTTGTCCCTTTCTTCGCCCCTCTTCCGGGCCACCTTGCTTATAGCCCAGGACGTTTCTGAGAGTGACCCTCAGGGACTACGGTGGCTTGTGTGGCTCTGGAGGTGGGAGGAGTACGGTTGACCTCCCTCTTTGCCTTCTACTAATTTTTCCTTTTCGTCCTTCGGGGACAACCTGCGATACCATTAGGCCAGGCACTGATCGCTCTGCCTTCTGTCCTAGTTGGTGGGTCCAGGTGACTGCCTTGTTTTTGTTTTTCTGAGGTGGTCTTCTACACCACCTCTTTCACGTGTACCTGCTGTTCAGCGGCAACTTGTAGGAATAGGCTAAGACCCCTTACGGGGGCGGACCTGGGCCTCCTACGACCCCCTTTAGAGGGGGGGGAGGATTTAGTACCGGGTACCGTAGGCAGGTTATGACGATCAATATATATCGCCACTACCAATATCTGACCACAGCGAAGACTACTTCAGTTACCCACCAGCTCAATACTACATCAAATCACAAGATTGTTCAAAGTAATCTTCATACTCAACACTACCACTATATAGTCACGAATAAGATCATCACGCAGAAGTCCACCAGGTTTGTGTAAACATAATCTCTGCAATCTACATTGCCAACGCACCGTCGCAACCAAGACCACCTAACGAGGATGAAGAAAAAATGGCACGAGTTAGAATAAAAAATAAAAGTACAAATAGCAAAGAAAAAAAAATAAAACTCTTGGAAATACTATGCTCCAATCATATCCATACCACCAAAGTCTTCGATGCAACTGAAGGCTACGTCATACTCCCTGTTAGTGAGGAGCATGCTGAGAAACTCTTTACCAAAGAGATAAAATCAAAGCTAGAGGAAAGTGGATTTACCCCCATACTGCCACCACAACTGAGAGCAAAGAAAAGTATAATAGTTACACGCGTAGATGAATTGATTTATGATCATAATGAACAAGACATTGCTGAGGAAATCATTAAGGAAAATGGATGGATGGGGGATGAGTGTATGGAGTCAGTCATAAAGTTTCCAAACTCAAATACAATAAAGATAACTTTCATCCAGACAACAACTGCAAAAAAATGTACAGAACACGGCATCCTGGCATTCAACCTAAGTATACCAACTAGAGATATTCATATTGAAACATACATTCCTATCATCACCTGCATGCGCTGCTATGCATTAGAAAAACACAATACCAAGGAATGTAACAAAGAGAAAGAGTATAAAATTTGTTCAGAGTGTGGAAAGCAGGATCATATTTGGCAACAGTGCCAAGAATCTCAAAAGAAATGCATAAATTGTGATGGGAACCACAGTACCCTTGCAATGAAATGCCCAAAAAGAAAAGAAATATTGAAGAACAAAAGAAAAGCTGAGAGAGAGAAGACGTCAACAACATACGCAAGTATTACAAACACCAACAATCAGATCACTGTCCCACTACACGCACAATATACCATACCAGAAATAACCAAAGAAGAGATGCTAAAAATACAAACTTGCATCCTACATGCACACTACAAAAATATTGAAAAGCCAGGAACATACCAAGAAGTTCTAAATACAACTTTAAAATTAAATGGCCTTCCAGGAATAAAGATCCCTGAATCCCCAGATTCAAGCAAAATCATAGAAAAAACCTCCACTGTAGCCAGAGATCACCAACCAAACACAAGTAACAAAATTCATGAGACAACAATTAATGAGACCCTAGAAGAGCTTGAACAAGAATTGCTCCCAAACTTTGAAGCCAAAAAAATTGGCCTAGAGCTACATGTGAGCGAAGACAGAGGCTGGCCAAAAGGCAACTTTACAACAACAGATCTACTAGAAGGAATTGATTCGGGGAAATACAAATTTACATTTACATCAAAGGAATCAAGTGATAAAGAAGTATTAGACATGATAAGAAGCGGAAGAATAATATTGAAAGGATGTTGGAGGACAGTTGATAAAGGACAATTTAGAAAGATAAGACCAGGGCTAGTTATAGAAAGATCACCTGTAGAGGTACGAGACCCACGCATTAGGAAAACAAGGAATAATGAATAACAGTATACACTCAATAACCATACTACAACACAATGTAATGCACTGGAAAACTAATAAGCAGTCAATAACGTTAAATATACTTAATGTCAAACCTGATATAGCGCTCTTGAACAGCCATGGCCTTAAAAGCAATGAGTCATTAAATTTACCAGGATATATAATATACAGAACTAACACGACTCAAGAGGCAAATGATGGAAGTGCAATAGCAATAAAAAATACAATACAACACAAATTTTATGATGATTTTCTCACAGATGTACTAGCAGTAGAAATAGATACTACATTAGGACCAATAATAATAGCCACTATGTATCTGCCACCCAGAAGACCATATCTCCCATATCCAGATATATACAATTTAATGAACAACAATATTCCAACATACATATTAGGAGATCTTAATGCATCACACACTAACTTTGGAAACAGTAGTAGCAACACAGTGGGGCGAAGCCTAGTTCAATTAATTAACACTGGAAACTTGACACACCTTGGTCCACATTATCCAACATTTATACGACAGGGTACAGCCACCAACCCAGACAAAATTTTAGCAAACAAACATCACTTCCTAAATACCTATAGTGAACCAGGCAATGTTACTAGCTCAGACCACATTCCAATAATTTTTAAAATTTCTACAACAGCAATATTAAAGAAACAAGAGGAGACATATAACTTTAAAAAAGCTAACTGGGATCACTTTAAAGAATCACTATCCAACAAAATTACGCTTAAGAGCCTACAAGGTTCTACTACAAATCAAATAGAGGCAGAGGCTCAAAACTGGCTTAATACCGTTAAAAATGCAATGGAGGAAAATATTCCTAAGAGCAAAGGTAAAATATATGAGCTAAAAATCACTCCCCAAATAAAAAACCTACAAGAAGAATACCAGGCACTCAAAACAGATGCACAAAGATATGGCTGGACGTACATAAGTTATAGAAGATACACACAAATAAGGCTGGAACTAAGAGAAAGATGTAAAGAAGAGTATAACAAAAAATGGGAAGATCAAATAAAAAAAATTATTAACTCATGCAAGGACACAAAGTCATTCTGGAATAAAATCAATAAACTAAGAGGCATGCATTCACAACAAATTACATATCTGGAAGACAATAATGGAAGAAAATATCACTCAGATGCAGAAAAATGTGATATTATGAAAAGAACTTGGGAAGAAATTTTTAGAATAACCCCCTTAGAAGAAGCAGCCTTCGATAGGGAAAACACTGTATATGTTAACAATTACTTACAAATGAACCAACAACGAACAACACCCTCACCAACGGTAAACTTTAATATGTTAAACAACAATAATTTCTATACAAGACTAATAACACCTGACGATGTAAGAAAGCGTATAAGACAAACAAAAAACAAAGCACCAGGATACTCGAAAATAAATAAAACTGTATTAGAAAAATGTCCAGACAATGCCATCGAAATGTTAACAAATATATACAATGCCTCTTTTACTGCAGGATACTTCCCCAATATATTTAAAAAAGCAGTAATAAAATTCATCCCAAAAGAAAATAAATCAACTAAAAATCCCATCAACTACAGACCTATCTCTCTTTTAGAAGTGCCAGGCAAATTATTTGAGAAAATCATTCAAGGAAGATTGAACTCATTCCTTATCGAAAATAATGTTTTGAAAGACAGGCAACATGGTTTCCGCCCACAAAAAGGTACAACTACAGCAATAGCCACAACTTATGAAACCATATCCAACGCACTGAGCAATAAACAACAAATCACACTAATACTAAGAGATGTCACCAAAGCCTTTGACAAGGTGTGGCACGAGGGCCTAAAGTATAAAATATTACAAGTCAATCTACCATCATCTCTAGAAAAAATACTTTGTACCTTTTTAGATAACAGAGTAGCCACCATTTATATGGGCAATAAAACCAGTACCTGTATAAATTTAATGAGCGGAGTACCACAAGGCAGTGTGCTATCACCTACATTATATACATTATACACTAATGATTTACCTGCAGCTGGACCATCTTGCCTTGACACTATATATGCAGACGATGTAACACAGGTCATTATCACAAACAGTAAATCAAAACTCATGATGAAATACAAAGCTGAAAGAGAAATAAACAGAATTAATTGTTATGAAAAAATGTGGAAGATTAAAACTAGTGAGGAAAAATTTAAAATTATCCCAATAGCACAAATTAAATCAGAAAAGCTTACAATAAATAACAAAATTATAGAGCCAAACAATGATGGAAAACTACTGGGATTTAAAATACACCGGAGGGGAATTACAACTCACATAACAGAGAGAATACACAGAGGAACGGCAGCTTTAAGTAAACTATACAGATTTAAAAATTTAACTCCCCACATTAAAACAACACTTATAAAAACGCTATTAATACCTATCCTAGAGTATCCACCAATACCAATAAACGCTACTACAAATAGTCAGAAACTAAAATTGCAAAGAGTTTTAAATAAAGCCCTGCGATTTATTAACTGGAGTGACAATGATAGGACATCAAACATTGAACAATTACATTTGAAATACAAGGTCATTCCTATTAACATATCCATTCACTATAAAGCAAAAAACATATGGGAAACAATAAAACACAATAATGAAGATATGTACAACAGCTTAATAAACGAAAAAAATAATGACTTCAATCACAATTGGTTCCCTAGCTCAATAATTGCCGCAAACCAACAGTCACCTACTCCAATATATACACATTAAACCATAAAACATATATTCAATCTGTCGATAACCTCGGGTACCCCTATCCTTAAGGCCCATGCTCTGAAGCGCTGGTAATAACAAAAAAGTAAACACATAAAAAATAAGCAATGTGGTTAAGCCCACATACTTTCTACCTCCTACTTTCCTTCACACTTCTCTTCTCACCCACTTTCCCTCATCAATACATCTTCCTTTCCCCCACACTTTCCTATCCTATTCACTATTCACTATTTGAGGCACATTCGTGAGCTTCCTGTTAGACCGTTCGGACGTCGTACTAGCAGCTCTCATCACCATGACTGGCCGCGGCAAGGGAGGCAAGGGTCTTGGAAAGGGAGGCGCCAAGCGTCACCGTAAGGTTCTGCGTGATAACATCCAGGGAATCACCAAGCCTGCTATCCGTCGTCTAGCTCGCCGAGGTGGCGTCAAGCGCATCTCTGGTCTCATCTACGAGGAGACTCGTGGGGTGCTCAAGGTGTTCCTTGAGAACGTTATCAGGGATGCTGTCACCTATACCGAGCACGCCAAGCGTAAGACCGTTACTGCCATGGACGTTGTCTACGCCCTCAAGCGTCAGGGCCGTACCCTGTACGGATTTGGTGGTTAAATCGCTCCATTATTGAGATGGTGCCAGCTATTCAGCTTGCATTATCATCATTGAATAACATCATCTCCCGGACCTTTTTAAGGTCCACAAACATGAAAAGAAAGAAGGACCATAGACTACTATTATTACTACTACTTTCTCATAACCATGTTCACTATCACTATCTGAGCTAAGAAAAGAAACCATTATTAATTATAACCATCTTTCTCACTTCATCAGGTCTTCTCCAAGTATTATTATTATTATCATTATTATTATTATTATTATTATTATTATTATTATCATTATTATTATTATTATTATTATTATTATTATTATTATTATTATTATTATTATTATTATTATTATCATTGACTTATTTCAATGATCACGCCCCTCATCGTTCTCAGTTTCTCATAAAACAAAATATACATTGAGATGAAAAAGACGCTCAACATATCACAATAGGCAACACATCTAATCAACTCTCCACTGTGACACACAGCAGGTACATTAGTAGAAATATAGTATACATATTTATTCTCGGTCACTTGCGTGCCTGACTAAATAATAATAATAATAATAACAAATAACTAACTCGAAAATAAATACACTACTTGCTTATTATTGATATACCAGTATAGTCTACACAACTCTCTAGATGTTTGAACGTGTGGCTCCGAAGAGGAGCCGGATTGATGGTGATATTGGCTGAAGGGGAGGGAGGCCCTTTATTTACTTCTTCTCAGTCTTCTTGGGAAGGAGCACGGCCTGAATGTTGGGCAGCACGCCACCCTGTGCAATGGTGACTCCGGAGAGGAGCTTGTTAAGTTCCTCGTCGTTGCGGATGGCCAGCTGCAGGTGACGTGGGATGATGCGAGTCTTCTTGTTGTCACGGGCGGCATTGCCGGCAAGCTCAAGGACTTCAGCAGCCAGGTACTCCATAACTGCCGCAAGGTACACGGGGGCACCAGCACCCACGCGCTCGGCGTAGTTGCCTTTCCTTAGAAGGCGATGAATCCTGCCGACCGGGAACTGGAGTCCAGCACGACTGGAACGGGACTTTGACTTTCCCTTCACCTTTCCTCCCTTGCCGCGTCCAGACATGATAATGGATGTTGTGGTAGTAGTAGTAGTAGTAGTAGTTGTTGTTGTTGGTGATAAATGAGGAGCGCGAGTACTCTAACCTCGTCGGTAGCTCTGCGAGCAAGTAGTGAATTTTGGGAAAAACGGCTATATATACGCGAGATCAGATCGGCCCAGAGCGCGTCTGGACCAATCAGGACGCTCGCTGAGGTGGCGACTCCTGATCCTGAGTAGGCACGCTAATATATATACCACTTTTCAACTGAGAAAACGCACACTCGTTCTCACAGCAGTACGGCGACACTATGCCTCCCAAAGCATCAGGAAAGGCTGCCAAGAAAGCTGGCAAGGCACAGAAGGCCATTGCCAAGGGCGACAAGAAGAAGAAGCGCAGGAGGAAGGAGAGCTACTCCATCTACATCTACAAGGTGCTCAAGCAAGTCCACCCAGACACTGGCGTGTCCTCCAAGGCCATGTCAATCATGAACTCGTTCGTGAATGACATTTTCGAGCGCATCGCTGCCGAGGCATCCCGCCTGGCACACTATAACAAGCGCTCCACCATCACCAGCCGGGAAATCCAGACCGCTGTCCGTCTTCTTCTGCCTGGTGAACTGGCAAAACACGCTGTTTCTGAAGGCACCAAGGCTGTTACCAAGTATACCTCCTCCAAGTAAACAGGCGGCCAGTATACTGCTGCCAGTATAAAATAATACCCGGCTCCATTGGAGCCACACTTGAAAAGGAAAAAAGATACGATATAGACAAATGCATTATTATTATAATTATTGTTATTATTATTAATATTATTATTATTATTATTTTTATTATTATTATTATTATTATTATTATTATTATTATTATTATTATCATTATTAATAATATTAATATTGTTGTTTTTATTATGATTATTATTATAATAATTATTGTATCATTATTATTATTATTATTATTATTATTATTATTATTATTATTATGCTTATTATTATCGTGATTATTATTCTGTGGAGATAAAGAAAAGATAAAAAAAAAATAGAGATAAAGAAAGATAAAAATTCTCCCAAGTGAAAGAGATATGGCCATGGAAGAGGGAATAATAATAATAATATAAAAAAAAAAAAAGGGGGGAAGGATATTGAGTTGAAAGTCGATACCTGATACTGAAAGATGGAAAATAAATATTTTCTTCCACAAAACCAAACAGATTGTCTATGAAAATTCTTTAATGAAAGAGATGTTTGGCCCTAAAAAGGGCCTAGATATTGCTGTTATGAAGATCATTCGTGGATGACTTCTTAGGCACGCTCGCCACGGATGCGACGAGCCAGTTGGATGTCCTTTGGCATGATAGTCACGCGCTTGGCATGGATGGCGCACAGGTTGGTATCCTCAAACAGACCCACGAGGTAAGCCTCGGAAGCTTCCTGGAGAGCCATGACAGCAGAGGACTGGAAGCGGAGGTCAGTCTTGAAATCCTGAGCAATTTCACGCACCAGGCGCTGGAAAGGCAGTTTCCTGATAAGCAGCTCAGTGCTCTTCTGATAACGGCGGATCTCACGGAGAGCAACGGTTCCAGGCCTGTAACGGTGGGGTTTCTTGACACCTCCAGTGGCTGGAGCAGACTTGCGAGCTGCCTTTGTAGCAAGCTGCTTGCGGGGCGCCTTGCCACCAGTGGACTTGCGAGCCGTTTGCTTGGTACGTGCCATAGTTGTGGTAACAACAACTCACAACGAACACTCAGCTGAGTCTGCCCGCGCTTCCCACAAAATCCCTTTATATATGAATCGGGTGGGCCCGACGACTCCAACCCTGCCTTGTGATTGGTCAGAAACGTCCAGTGAGGCTCATCGCCCACGCAGTCACCGCATGAAAGATGTGATCATTATTGTTAGTCTAATTCATTTTGTTCTTATTCTTATTCTTATTCTTATTCTTTCTTCCCTCATTCATAACAAATCTTGGAAAATATACAGCAGAACTGACATGTCATTTAAAATTCTAAGACAATTAGCAAGAAAGTTGTGATATTCTTATTTTTTTCATTCTTTTTATTCTATTTTTTTCTTATTCTTGTCATAATTAATATTGTTATCTTTATTATTTTCATTTTTTTTTATTATTCTTCCTTATCTTATTCTTATTTATCCTACTTTTAGAGAGATGAGGCTTGTGCGGTCACCCATCCAAGTTCTGCCCGGACCCCCTGCTTAACCTTGCTGATCCCGCCGTCAGCTGATTGGTCAAGAGCGGAGAACAAGGTGTTGGGAGGGCTTATTTCTCTTATTCTTATTCTTTCCTGTATTGTTGTTGCATTGTTGTGCTGAAAATGTTGGAAAATATGCACTAAAATTAACCCTTCATTCATAATTCTACGACAATTAGCAAGAGAGATATATTATTACTTTTTTCCCTTATTTTTGTTCTTTTTATTCTTAATCTTCTTTTTTTTATTATAGTTGTTATTGTTATTTTATTATTTTCGTTTTTCGTTCATTCTCCTCATTCTTATTGCTATTTTTTTCTATTCTCAGAGAGATGAGGCTTTTGTGGTCACCCATCCAAGTTCTTCCCGGACCCCCTGCTTAACTGCGCTGATCCCGCCGTTAGCTAATTGGCCAAGACCGGAGAACTAGGTGTTGGGAGGCCTTCTTTCTATTATTCTTATTCTTTCTTCCCCCATTCATATCGTTGTATTGGAAATGTTGGAAAATATACAAAAGAATTCACCCTTCTATGACAATTAGGAAGAAAGACATGGGATGCTTTCTTTCTTTTTTTTTATATTCCTTTATTGTAATTTTTCTTATTCTTGTTATAATAATTCTTACTGTTATCTTTATTACTTAAAATTTTCGTTCATTCTCCCTATTCTTATTCTTATTTTTTTTATTTATTTATTTTTTTTCAGACAGATGAGGCTTGTGTAGTCACCCATCCAAGTATTGCCCGAAACCCCTGCGTAATCTCGACGATTTCATTTGACAATACCTATTTACTTATTTATTTATTATTATATTTATTAAAAAAAAAAAAGAAGAAAAGAAGATGAAGAATAAGGTATGTAATCGAAATACTCTCTCTATACTGTAGCAATAGTTTAGCTGGATGTACTTGTATTGTGTCAAAAATACTTGCAATATCTGCAATTGTAACCTGCAGTGTCGGCATAATGCATAATTAAGCAATGAAAAGAAAAATTAATAAAAGAATAAATGAAAAAAAGAAAGAAAAAAAGATACAATTAACAATTAAATATATTAGCTACCCCTCTACGTTTCTTTATCACTGCAGAAAAATGGAAACATTTTAACGTAGACTTGTCAAAATTCAACTGAAATTAAGGGTTAAATAAGGATTGTCACCCCTTCCCCAGAGGATATTCATTGTCTTTTAATATATATATATATATATATATATATATATATATATATATATATATATATATATATATATATATATATATATATATATATATATATATATATATATATATATATATATTCTTTTTATTTAAAGTCTTATTTAGAGAGAGAGAGAGAGAGAGAGAGGTAACGTCCTTGAGGATAGCAGCTCGTCTACGCTCCGCTCAGTGATCAGCGTTAGAATGTAATTCCTCATTTCTTTAAAAAAAAAAAAAAAAAAAAAAAACAGAAACTTTATTTAGGGGGCTTGCTGGAAACAAACTACAATGGAGGAAAGAACAATATGTCTGCTATATGACCCACCCAGTTAAATTTTCAAGAAGCAAACGCAAGTTGGAAAATACGAGGAAGATAAATTTTCATTTATATACGTTTTATGGTAATTTCTGCCACGCCTTCCTCTATTCATCAAACGTCACTGACACTTATTCCCTTTATTTTTTACTTTACAGAATCTTTTGTAGGGCAAGACTCTAGAGGATATGTGCTTTCATAAATTCTATAATGCTTTGCTTATCATAGAGACATAAAAAAAAAAAATAATAATAATAAAAATAAATAAATTAATTAATTTAAAAAATCAAAATAAATAGATATATAAATTAATTAATTAATCAAATAAATTTCTATGCTTCACCTTTATAGCATTCGTATGAATGTCAAAACAAAACAAAAAATATAAATATAAATAATAATATGAAAAAAAAAAATTACTAAATATATGAAAAATAGCATTACTACTACTACTACTACTACTACTACTACTGCTACTACTACTACTATTTTTTTTTTTTTTTATGTAGGAAGGACACTGGCCAAGGGCAACAAAAATGTAATAAAAAAAATGCCCACTGAAATGCCAGTCCCATACAGGGGTCAAAGCAGTGGTCAAAAAATGATGAATAAGTGTCTTGAAACCTCCCTCTTGAAGGAATTCAAGTCATAGGAAGGTGGAAATACGGAAGCAGGCAGGGAGTTCCAGAGTTTACCAGAGAAAGGGATGAATGATTGAGAATACTAGTTAACTCTTGCGTTAGAGAAGTGGACAGAATAGAGGTGAGAGAAAGAAGAAAGTCTTGTGCAGCGAGGCCACGGAAGGAGGGGAGGCATGCAGTTAGCAAGATCAGAAGAGCAGTTAGCATGAAAATAGCGGTAGAAGACAGCTAGATATGCAACATTGCGGCGGTGAGAGAGAAGCTGAAGACAGTCAGTTAGAGGAGAGGAGTTGATGAGACGAAAAGCTTTTGATTCCACCCTGTCTAGAAAAGCAGTATGAGTGGAACCCCCCTCAGACATGTGAAGCATACTCCATACATGGACGGATAAGGCCCTTGTACAGAGTTAGCAGCTGGGGGGGTGAGAAAAACTGGCGGAGACGTCTCAGAACACCTAACTTCATAAAAGCTGTTTTAGCTAGAGATGAGATGTGAAGTTTCCAGTTCAGATTATAAGTAAAGGACAGACCGAGGATGTTCAATGTAGAAGAGGGGGACAGTTGAGTGTCATTGAAGAAGAGGGGATAGTTGTCTGGAAGGTTGTGTCGAGTTGATAGATGGAGGAATTGATTTTTTGAGGCATTGAACAATATCAAGTTTGTTCTGCCCCAATGAGAAATTTTAGAAAGATCAGAAGTCAGGCGTTCTGTGGCTTCCCTGCGTGATATGTTTACCTCCTGAAGGGTTGGACGTCTATGAAAAGACGTGGAAAAGTGCAGGGTGGTATCTTCAGCGTAGGAGTGGATAGGACAAGAAGTTTGGTTTAGAAGATCATTAATGAATAATAAGAAGAGAGTGGGTGACAGGACAGAACCCTGAGGAACACCACTGTTAATTGATTTAGGAGAAGAACAGTGACCGTCTACCACAGCAGCAATAGAACGGTCAAAAAGGAAACTTGAGATGAAGTAAACAGAGAGAAGGATAGAAACCGTAGGAGGGTAGTTTGGAAATCAAAGCTTTGTGCCAGACTCTATCAAAAGCTTTTGATAATTATGTCCAAGGCAACAGCAAAAGTTTCACCAAAATCTCTAAAAGAGGATGACCAAGACTCAGTAAGGAA
This sequence comes from Scylla paramamosain, assembly GCF_035594125.1. Classification (NCBI taxonomy): domain Eukaryota; kingdom Metazoa; phylum Arthropoda; class Malacostraca; order Decapoda; family Portunidae; genus Scylla; species Scylla paramamosain. The sequence continues at coordinate 23,323,906 of NC_087167.1, forward strand.
AGCCAGAAGATCACCAGTAGAGCGGCCTTGACGGAACCCATACTGGCGATCAGATAGAAGGTTGTGGAGTGATAGATGTTTAAGAATCTTCCTGTTGAAGATAGATTCAAAAACTTTAGATAGGCAGGAAATTAAAGCAATAGGATGGTAGTTTGAGGGATTAGAACGGTCACCCTTTTTAGGAACAGGTTGAATGTAAGTAAACTTCCAGCAAGAAGGAAAGGTAGTGTTGACAGACAGAGCTGAAAGAATTTGAATAGGCAAGGTGCAAGCATGGAGGC
>NC_087167.1:23329186-23334186 GCF_035594125.1 Scylla paramamosain
GGGGCACCAGCACCCACGCGCTCGGCGTAGTTGCCTTTCCTTAGAAGGCGATGAATCCTGCCGACCGGGAACTGGAGTCCAGCACGACTGGAACGGGACTTTGACTTTCCCTTCACCTTTCCTCCCTTGCCGCGTCCAGACATGATAATGGATGTTGTGGTAGTAGTAGTAGTAGTAGTAGTTGTTGTTGTTGGTGATAAATGAGGAGCGCGAGTACTCTAACCTCGTCGGTAGCTCTGCGAGCAAGTAGTGAATTTTGGGAAAAACGGCTATATATACGCGAGATCAGATCGGCCCAGAGCGCGTCTGGACCAATCAGGACGCTCGCTGAGGTGGCGACTCCTGATCCTGAGTAGGCACGCTAATATATATACCACTTTTCAACTGAGAAAACGCACACTCGTTCTCACAGCAGTACGGCGACACTATGCCTCCCAAAGCATCAGGAAAGGCTGCCAAGAAAGCTGGCAAGGCACAGAAGGCCATTGCCAAGGGCGACAAGAAGAAGAAGCGCAGGAGGAAGGAGAGCTACTCCATCTACATCTACAAGGTGCTCAAGCAAGTCCACCCAGACACTGGCGTGTCCTCCAAGGCCATGTCAATCATGAACTCGTTCGTGAATGACATTTTCGAGCGCATCGCTGCCGAGGCATCCCGCCTGGCACACTATAACAAGCGCTCCACCATCACCAGCCGGGAAATCCAGACCGCTGTCCGTCTTCTTCTGCCTGGTGAACTGGCAAAACACGCTGTTTCTGAAGGCACCAAGGCTGTTACCAAGTATACCTCCTCCAAGTAAACAGGCGGCCAGTATACTGCTGCCAGTATAAAATAATACCCGGCTCCATTGGAGCCACACTTGAAAAGGAAAAAAGATACGATATAGACAAATGCATTATTATTATAATTATTGTTATTATTATTAATATTATTATTATTATTATTTTTATTATTATTATTATTATTATTATTATTATTATTATTATTATTATTATCATTATTAATAATATTAATATTGTTGTTTTTATTATGATTATTATTATAATAATTATTGTATCATTATTATTATTATTATTATTATTATTATTATTATTATTATTATGCTTATTATTATCGTGATTATTATTCTGTGGAGATAAAGAAAAGATAAAAAAAAAATAGAGATAAAGAAAGATAAAAATTCTCCCAAGTGAAAGAGATATGGCCATGGAAGAGGGAATAATAATAATAATATAAAAAAAAAAAAAAAAGGGGGGAAGGATATTGAGTTGAAAGTCGATACCTGATACTGAAAGATGGAAAATAAATATTTTCTTCCACAAAACCAAACAGATTGTCTATGAAAATTCTTTAATGAAAGAGATGTTTGGCCCTAAAAAGGGCCTAGATATTGCTGTTATGAAGATCATTCGTGGATGACTTCTTAGGCACGCTCGCCACGGATGCGACGAGCCAGTTGGATGTCCTTTGGCATGATAGTCACGCGCTTGGCATGGATGGCGCACAGGTTGGTATCCTCAAACAGACCCACGAGGTAAGCCTCGGAAGCTTCCTGGAGAGCCATGACAGCAGAGGACTGGAAGCGGAGGTCAGTCTTGAAATCCTGAGCAATTTCACGCACCAGGCGCTGGAAAGGCAGTTTCCTGATAAGCAGCTCAGTGCTCTTCTGATAACGGCGGATCTCACGGAGAGCAACGGTTCCAGGCCTGTAACGGTGGGGTTTCTTGACACCTCCAGTGGCTGGAGCAGACTTGCGAGCTGCCTTTGTAGCAAGCTGCTTGCGGGGCGCCTTGCCACCAGTGGACTTGCGAGCCGTTTGCTTGGTACGTGCCATAGTTGTGGTAACAACAACTCACAACGAACACTCAGCTGAGTCTGCCCGCGCTATATATCTATATTTATAGAAAAGATGGGTGAAGGAAGAATAATATGAGTATAAGAGGATAGTGAGAAATAATGAAAGAAGTATAAGATTAAAGATGGTGGGCTGTCCACCTTGCTATTTTACTTATTGATGTTATACTGTGTATTATGTGTTTGTGAGAATGTTTGTGTTCTGTGTGCTGACTTCATGTGATGGCACGGGCCGCGATTGTTCTCCCTGTTACACCGCAGGCGAGTCGAGAGAGACTCTACCACTACTCCCTCGCCGACACCACACAACTCTTACCCCCTATAGGTAGGTCCCCGGGTGTCAGCGACTCAGGATGAGGTGCAACCCCCTCCCCATCTACCGCTTGCTGGGGGCCAGCAAGCCCTACCAGTGGCCAGTACCCCTCGGCTGTGCACTACGGTGTGGTGAACACCGGCTTGGCATACCGCCTCACCGCCGACTCAGGGCGCGGAGTGGGGAGAGAGGAGGCCAGCTACGAGTCCCATGTGAAGCATGTGTGTGTGTGTGTGCTGTTTAGAGTGTTGGAGTTACATAATATTCTTTCCTTTCCAGATGCCCCGTGTGTGCTGAGTTTTTGTGTTTGGCCATCTTCAGGAATACAGTGAGTAAAGGTAAGTGTTTTAAGGTGAGTATGTTTCCTTTATTTTCGGTTTGTTAATATATTGGGTTGGGTATTGTTTTGCATGCCTGTAGGCTGCTAGGGAAATCACGGTGGTATTTTACTATTTGATCTGAGTTGTCTTTTAGGCTTTGATAGTTAGGCAGGCCCAACTCATCAATTTTTTCCCAAATTGTCTTTGCTCTGTAGTGTAGACGTATATTGAGAGGTGCAGTTTTGGTGTGTATGTGTACTTGTTCTGTTGTCATGGTGTAAGGGTGTTTCTGATTTGTTGCAAATCTAAGTGCTTTGTTTTGAACTTTTTGAAGTTTGCTAATTTGGTTATTGCTCATTGTGTGCATAGGGATTGGAGGGTAATCAAGTATTGGTAGTATTAGTGCTTTTACTAAGTGTATTTTTATTTTCTCTGGCATGTTATGTAACTTGTAGAGTTTTTGTAGTGACGCTATTGCTATATTTTTACGCTCCTGTATATGTTTGTAGTAGCCACCTGTAGTTATGGTTAGACCAAGGCATTTGCCGGTACTTTTAAATTCTATTTCTTCTTCGTTAATGATGAGTGGAAAGGTAAGTTTTGCTCCAAGGTGCAGAGGGGTGAATTTATTAACATTGGTTTTTATTTTCCAGTTCCTTTCGTAGTTATTAATTGCTGTTATTGCTCTCTCTGTTTTTATATTGAGCATGTTCTTGGACCTTCCTGGGTAGCCAATTATTTGTGTTATGTCGTCTGCAAAACTGATGTTAAGGGTTTGTATAGGTTGTTGAATATCATTGGTGTAAATTGTGAAGAGTGTTGGTGACAGAACACTCCCTTGTGGTACACCGCAGTTTAAATTAAATGTAGGACCAATGTAATGATTAACTTTAATGGATGCTGTGCGATCAGATAAAAAGTCGCATAAAAATTTTTCTATTGTAATAGGGAGTTGTAGTTGTAGGATTTTATGCTTAAGACCGAGGTGCCAGACTTGATCAAAAGCTTTAGATATGTCTCTTAGTATGACTTGGCACTGGCCTTTATCTGATTTATTGTGTGCTATTTGTTCTGTGATGACTGCTAGTGCTTGTGTGGTGCCTCTATTACTACGAAAACCGAACTGGTAAGTGTTATATAAGTTATTAATTTCTAGGTGTGTTTTTAGCCTTGAATTTATCACTCGCTCAAGGATTTTGCCTGGTACTTCTAATAGCGTTATTGGTCTGTAATTTTGAGCCTGTTGAGGGGATTTATTTTGTTTAGGGATTAGTCTGATGATTCCGTTTTTCCACTTGTCGGGAAAATAGCCTGCTGAGATAGTGCTGTTGAATATTTCTGTTAGTCTAATTATTGCTGTGTCTGGTAGGTGTGTTAAGATTGTTTTATTAATTCCACTTCGTCCCGGGCTAGTTCTTTTTAGCTGCTTTATGATGTTTTTTAATTCTTCTGTAGTTATTGTCGTGTCAGTGTGTTGTGTGTTGAGTCTGGTAATGTCAGAGTTATTGTAGGGAATTGTTCTGTGGGTGTTATTTCTGATGTTATGTAAGACAATCTCATTTTCCATGTGATCTTCCTCTCCATCCTCCTCTCCACTAAAGATTTCTTGCCAGTACTCTCTGTGTACTTCCTCTTTTTCTCTGTCGGTGTATACTTTGTTGTTATGTTTGTTCCTAATGTAGTGGGGTTCGTTCTCTCTGTTGCCTGTCAGTAGTTTAATTTTCTTCCAGAATGTTGTAGGATCTCTATAAGTGCTCGAAACTTCATTTATTAGTCTGTACCAGTGTTCTCTATTTTCCTGTATTAAAGCTTCGTGTGGTAGTGTTTGTAGTTGTTTGTAGTATCTGTAATTCTGATAGGACCAACCGTGTGCACGTGAGTAAGTCTGTAGTTCTGTAAAAAGTGTCTTAAGTAGTTTTGTTGTGTCTGTGTGTTTGGGTGATGGTAGACATTTGTAACGTGTAGTGGGTATGGCTTGTTGCATAGCTTGCTCTATTGCCTGGTGCCAGTTTTCAGTGGCAGTGTCTATTGTTTCAAGTGTTTCTTCGTGTAGTGTGTTTGTGTGTAGTGTGTTGGTGACATGTCTTTTAAATGTTTCCCAATTTGCTTTATTGTAGTTGGGTCTTGGTGGAGCTGGAATGAGTATAGGGGCTGTGGCTATTGTGTAAATTATTGGAATGTGATCGCTTGTGGTGAGGGGTCCTTCTACTGCATGTGTGTTGTGGTATGTGCGGTGGTTTGTAAGTATAATGTCTGGTGTTGTGCCTCTTCTGTGTGTATAATAAGTAGGAAAATCTGGTCCGACATGTTGTATTAGTCTGTTTTGTATTAAAGTGTTGATTTGTCTGCCTTTGTTGTTGCTGTGAGTGTATCCTAAGTTGGGGTGATTTGCATTTAAGTCAGCCAGCATGTATACTGGACAGGTACGTCTAAACAATTTAGTGAAGTCAGGTATGGGTATATATGTTCTTGATGGTGGTTGATATAAAGTTGAAATTATTATTTTTCCTGTG
>NC_087167.1:23338494-23345994 GCF_035594125.1 Scylla paramamosain
TTTTGTGGGAAGCGCGGGCAGACTCAGCTGAGTGTTCGTTGTGAGTTGTTGTTACCACAACTATGGCACGTACCAAGCAAACGGCTCGCAAGTCCACTGGTGGCAAGGCGCCCCGCAAGCAGCTTGCTACAAAGGCAGCTCGCAAGTCTGCTCCAGCCACTGGAGGTGTCAAGAAACCCCACCGTTACAGGCCTGGAACCGTTGCTCTCCGTGAGATCCGCCGTTATCAGAAGAGCACTGAGCTGCTTATCAGGAAACTGCCTTTCCAGCGCCTGGTGCGTGAAATTGCTCAGGATTTCAAGACTGACCTCCGCTTCCAGTCCTCTGCTGTCATGGCTCTCCAGGAAGCTTCCGAGGCTTACCTCGTGGGTCTGTTTGAGGATACCAACCTGTGCGCCATCCATGCCAAGCGCGTGACTATCATGCCAAAGGACATCCAACTGGCTCGTCGCATCCGTGGCGAGCGTGCCTAAGAAGTCATCCACGAATGATCTTCATAACAGCAATATCTAGGCCCTTTTTAGGGCCAAACATCTCTTTCATTAAAGAATTTTCATAGACAATCTGTTTGGTTTTGTGGAAGAAAATATTTATTTTCCATCTTTCAGTATCAGGTATCGACTTTCAACTCAATATCCTTCCCCCCTTTTTTTTTTTTATATTATTATTATTATTCCCTCTTCCATGGCCATATCTCTTTCACTTGGGAGAATTTTTATCTTTCTTTATCTCTATTTTTTTTTTTATCTTTTCTTTATCTCCACAGAATAATAATCACGATAATAATAAGCATAATAATAATAATAATAATAATAATAATAATAATAATAATAATAATAATGATACAATAATTATTATAATAATAATCATAATAAAAACAACAATATTAATATTATTAATAATGATAATAATAATAATAATAATAATAATAATAATAATAATAATAATAATAAAAATAATAATAATAATAATATTAATAATAATAACAATAATTATAATAATAATGCATTTGTCTATATCGTATCTTTTTTCCTTTTCAAGTGTGGCTCCAATGGAGCCGGGTATTATTTTATACTGGCAGCAGTATACTGGCCGCCTGTTTACTTGGAGGAGGTATACTTGGTAACAGCCTTGGTGCCTTCAGAAACAGCGTGTTTTGCCAGTTCACCAGGCAGAAGAAGACGGACAGCGGTCTGGATTTCCCGGCTGGTGATGGTGGAGCGCTTGTTATAGTGTGCCAGGCGGGATGCCTCGGCAGCGATGCGCTCGAAAATGTCATTCACGAACGAGTTCATGATTGACATGGCCTTGGAGGACACGCCAGTGTCTGGGTGGACTTGCTTGAGCACCTTGTAGATGTAGATGGAGTAGCTCTCCTTCCTCCTGCGCTTCTTCTTCTTGTCGCCCTTGGCAATGGCCTTCTGTGCCTTGCCAGCTTTCTTGGCAGCCTTTCCTGATGCTTTGGGAGGCATAGTGTCGCCGTACTGCTGTGAGAACGAGTGTGCGTTTTCTCAGTTGAAAAGTGGTATATATATTAGCGTGCCTACTCAGGATCAGGAGTCGCCACCTCAGCGAGCGTCCTGATTGGTCCAGACGCGCTCTGGGCCGATCTGATCTCGCGTATATATAGCCGTTTTTCCCAAAATTCACTACTTGCTCGCAGAGCTACCGACGAGGTTAGAGTACTCGCGCTCCTCATTTATCACCAACAACAACAACTACTACTACTACTACTACTACCACAACATCCATTATCATGTCTGGACGCGGCAAGGGAGGAAAGGTGAAGGGAAAGTCAAAGTCCCGTTCCAGTCGTGCTGGACTCCAGTTCCCGGTCGGCAGGATTCATCGCCTTCTAAGGAAAGGCAACTACGCCGAGCGCGTGGGTGCTGGTGCCCCCGTGTACCTTGCGGCAGTTATGGAGTACCTGGCTGCTGAAGTCCTTGAGCTTGCCGGCAATGCCGCCCGTGACAACAAGAAGACTCGCATCATCCCACGTCACCTGCAGCTGGCCATCCGCAACGACGAGGAACTTAACAAGCTCCTCTCCGGAGTCACCATTGCACAGGGTGGCGTGCTGCCCAACATTCAGGCCGTGCTCCTTCCCAAGAAGACTGAGAAGAAGTAAATAAAGGGCCTCCCTCCCCTTCAGCCAATATCACCATCAATCCGGCTCCTCTTCGGAGCCACACGTTCAAACATCTAGAGAGTTGTGTAGACTATACTGGTATATCAATAATAAGCAAGTAGTGTATTTATTTTCGAGTTAGTTATTTGTTATTATTATTATTATTATTTAGTCAGGCACGCAAGTGACCGAGAATAAATATGTATACTATATTTCTACTAATGTACCTGCTGTGTGTCACAGTGGAGAGTTGATTAGATGTGTTGCCTATTGTGATATGTTGAGCGTCTTTTTCATCTCAATGTATATTTTGTTTTATGAGAAACTGAGAACGATGAGGGGCGTGATCATTGAAATAAGTCAATGATAATAATAATAATAATAATAATAATAATAATAATAATAATAATAATAATAATAATAATAATGATAATAATAATAATAATAATAATAATAATAATAATGATAATAATAATAATACTTGGAGAAGACCTGATGAAGTGAGAAAGATGGTTATAATTAATAATGGTTTCTTTTCTTAGCTCAGATAGTGATAGTGAACATGGTTATGAGAAAGTAGTAGTAATAATAGTAGTCTATGGTCCTTCTTTCTTTTCATGTTTGTGGACCTTAAAAAGGTCCGGGAGATGATGTTATTCAATGATGATAATGCAAGCTGAATAGCTGGCACCATCTCAATAATGGAGCGATTTAACCACCAAATCCGTACAGGGTACGGCCCTGACGCTTGAGGGCGTAGACAACGTCCATGGCAGTAACGGTCTTACGCTTGGCGTGCTCGGTATAGGTGACAGCATCCCTGATAACGTTCTCAAGGAACACCTTGAGCACCCCACGAGTCTCCTCGTAGATGAGACCAGAGATGCGCTTGACGCCACCTCGGCGAGCTAGACGACGGATAGCAGGCTTGGTGATTCCCTGGATGTTATCACGCAGAACCTTACGGTGACGCTTGGCGCCTCCCTTTCCAAGACCCTTGCCTCCCTTGCCGCGGCCAGTCATGGTGATGAGAGCTGCTAGTACGACGTCCGAACGGTCTAACAGGAAGCTCACGAATGTGCCTCAAAATAACATAACATAACATAACAAAGAGAGAAAAGATGGGGAGGGGGAAGTGGGGATAGTGGGAAGAATAGGGGGGTGATAAGAAGGGAATTGTAGTAGGAGAAATAGTCACTGGGGCTTAACCCAGGCGCAATTTCAATGAGGAAGGACATCTTTTTTTTTTTTTTTTTTTTTTTTTTTTTTTTTTTTTTTTTTACGTGTTATATTCATGCTAAGATGGCAAGGGGGACAAGGTCTTTATCGGGGAAAGCAGGAGAGTCCGCCACCAACCGAGCAGGCCAAGCCCAACACAGCCACAGCCACGAACGCCGCCCACGCACCCAAAACCCCGGGCCAAACCACGCACAAGTTAGGGGCCAGACTATCCAGAGCCTGCACCATCAGGATGTGAAAGAGGAGTGAAGGACAGTCAGAGTAGAAAGGGTTTTTTTTTTTTTGCTTTTTATTGGTTCAAAGAAGGACAGAGGAAGAAGTACATCCGTATAGCGGAGGGACCTACAGTTTTACGTGGGTTCCGAACCACGGATAGTAGTAGAGTGATTTGGTGATGGCAGGGATATTTAATGTATGATGTAATGTGGTGGGTGAAAAAGCGGTGTCGGTCCTTTCTGCTCTTGTCCTGTGACTCTTCCTGCAAAAAGGCCAACCTGCTAAAGAAAAGAGAAGTATAAAAAATGTTGTGGTGTTATGTGCATGGGGAGGGTGAGGATGGTTTGTGATAATGATTGACATGATGGTAGGATGTGCAATGACAGAGGCTCGAAAAGGCTCCCTCACCGCAACGAGGGGTCAAATCTAATACCATCTGCTTGCACGCGGTAAGTCGCTGGTGGCGGGGGGTGAATGGGGATTCCTGCATGGATGCTTCCAGGGCCCCGCCCCACCATCTCTTGACTACCTTCCTGCCCAGCCCTTGCCGCACCCAACTACCTCTGTGTGGGGGGTGAAGTGGCTTCCACTGAATGGTGTGGTTACCGTCCCCATCATCAGTACTGGCCGCTCCTTAACTACCTCGGGGGGTACCGCTACCGGAACGTCATGCCGACGTCCGGGGGCCCCATTGCCGTGACGTCAGTGGGAGGAGTGCGGTTCGTGCTATCCCCGTCTCTCTGGAAGTGGTCCGGTGCCCCCTTGAAACCTAGGCTGCGAGGCAAGAAAATAATGTATAAAAAACAAAAATATGAATACAAAGCCATAAGACAAAAAATATGAAAAAACCACTAGGTGTTGCCACACGACCCCACTCCCTCGGTCAGAGGCATGGTATGTTAATGGCGGTGATTTTTTGTCGCGTCCCTTTCCCAAGAGCGGTCCGGTGCCACCTTAAAACCTAGGCTGCGAGACAAAAAAATAATGCACAAAAACAAAAATATGAATACAAAACCATAAGACAAAAAATATGAAAAAACCACTAGGTGTTGGCACGCGGGACCGCCCACGTGAACGAGAGAACGACGATGATGCCACTCAGACACCATGAGTGGTACAGAGAAAGGAGATAGTGAAGGGAAGAAAGGAGGAGTCCATTATTAGAAAACAGGTTCAGGAGGCACAGTGGGAGGATCAAGGAGATTGCAGTGCGGCAGGTGACGGAAAGGTGGGGGGAGGTTGGTAATGAAATTGTATGTGATTGTGTGTCTGTCGGAGAAGGAGCTTAGTTGTTTTTCGATTCTATTGTGGAGTGTTATGTTAAGGGGGGGGATGTTGGACTCCTGGTGAATGGAGAGAGAGGTTTGGAAGTCGAACCATTTCGTCCCAAGAGCGAAACGAATTGCTCGGTTTTGAACTTTTTGAAGTTTAGAGAGGTTGGAGGGAGCAGAGAGAGAGAGGGCAAGAGGGCAGTAGGTTAAGAGAGGGAGAATGAAAGCTTTGTAGAGGTGAAGTTTTGTTTTTGTGCTGCTGTCGCGAAATCTTTCCAGGTTGCTCAGGGCCTTGGCGGCTATGGTTGCTTTTTGTTTTATATGTATATTGAAGTTGAGGTGCTTATCTATGGTGAGGCCAAGCACTTTGTTGTTGTTACTGATGGGGATTGGGGTGGGGATTGGAGTAATTCTGTTTAGTGAGATTTGGCGGGGCTGACTTCTTTTAATGTTGAAATAAGTGACTTTTGATTTTTCGGGATGGGAGAGAATTCGCCATTTCATCTCCCACAGGCTAGTCGCCATCAGTTCCCATTGAATTTTGTCGGTTAGGAGATCTAACGACCTGGCACGGGCCAATTGCGTTACATCGTCCGCGTATTGAATAGTTAGTGAGTCATTGTGGGCTGGGAGGGGTAGGTCAGCTGTGTACATGTTAAAAAGGGTGGGGGAGAGTACGGAGCCTTGTGGGACTCCAGCCTGAGGGGTGAAAAATGGCGAAAAGTTGCCCTGGTGGCGGATTCTTGTCTGTCTCTCATCCAGAAAACTACACAAGATGCGTTGTGTTAGAAAAGGGAGATTGAAGTTATTACAAATTTTGTATTTCAAACCGGTGTGCCAAACGGTGTCAAAAGCTTTCTTGACATCTTTTGTCACGAGTGCTGTCTTGTAATATGGCTTGTTGAAATTTAGGTAGGCTACTATGCTGTTAAGGGCGTCCTCAGTTGAGGCGTTCCTCCGGAAACCGAACTGCTGTGGTGCCAGCAATCCGTTACATTCGAGGAACGCTCTCAATCTTAAGTTGATTAGACGTTCAAAAGTTTTTCCAAGAATTTCAAGGAGGCTTATGGGGCGATAGTTTTCTGGTAAGTGAGAGTTTTTTCCGGGCTTGGCAATAAGGGTGATGTTTGAAATTTTGAAAGCCTTTGGGAAGTATCCAGAGGCGAGGCAAGCATTGAAAATTTTTGTCAGGCTGGATATGATTTCTGGAGGAAGGCTCCGCACCATCGGCCATGTGACTCCTGAGGGGCCGGGGGCTCGTTGCGGAGTATGTCTGAGCAACCTGGTGACATCCTCCTCCTCAATGGGTGTGGTGAGAGGGTGTTGGGGATCTAGGTGTGTTAAGTGTATAATGTTATGTGGTAGCGTGTTTGCTATGTTTCGGCGCACAAGATCGGTGATGTGGTGTATGTGGGCAATACTGGGCTCATGGGGAGGGAAAGGGTGTGGTTGGAAGGTGTTGCACCAGTGTGTCTGGAAGGTGTTGGTGACCTGGTCTGGGTTGGTGACTCGATCACCGTTCACTAGGAGGTACTCGAATCTTTCCCGGTGGCATCCCTTCAGCTTGTGCACCATGTGCCAGAACTGAGTAGGATTTTTGCAGCGAGCTCCGTCCATAAGGGAGACTAGGTTCCTCCAGTGAGCGCTGTGGTCATCCTGTAGGCTATTTAGTATGTGTGTGCGAAGGGTGCAGAGGTCTCTGTAGATGGGTATGTGGTTGTGCATGTTTTGTAAAAAGCGTGTTCTGTAGCACACTAGTAGTCGTTGTGTTTTTATGGAGGGTCTGAAGTCTATGTGAATTTTGTGTTGTTTCTTTGGTGTGTGTCTGTTGGCTGATGTCAGGATGTCACTATGTAGTGTCTCTAGGGCACTGTCTATTATTGTATAGGGTTGGCCTTCGAGCTGTGGTGGTTGGTGTAGGTCTGAAAGAGTTTTCCTGAATCCCTCCCAGTCGGCGGAGCGGTAGTCGGGGACAGGTGGGGATGGGATAGATATGGGGTTTGAGGATATTTTTAGAATTAGGGGGACGTGGTCTGAACCACAGATGGGTCCGTAGGAGATGTGGTGATGGAAAGGTAGGGATTGCCGGTTGGAGAGGATGAGATCCGGCCTGCCATTCCCATTGTGGGTATAGCAGGTAGGAAAGTCAGGGCCAAGGAAGCGGAGGCGTTTCAGTTGTGTAAGTTGTAGAAGTTGGTGTCCATGTTGGTTGTTCTTGGTGTGTCTAAATGCTGTGTGACTGGCATTGAGGTCTGCCAGTATATAGGCTGGTATGTTTGTGTGATTGAAGAGATTGTTGAGACTGGTGAGAGGGAGCCCTGTATCCGGTCTGCTGTATGTGGTGGCAATAAGAAATATCCCGTGTTGTGTTTCGATCCTGGTGGCCAGGAAGTGTGCTGAAGGCCAGTCGGTTATGTGGATGTGTTTGATGGTGCATTTGACCATGACAGCTACGCCATCATGACGTGTACCTGTAGTGTAACGTGTGTTATATCCATATAGCTTAATTGGTTTTGTTGGTGAACCTGTGTGGTTCAGGAGGACGATGTCTGGGTCGGTTGATCGAATAGCTTCTGAAATAAGGTGCCGGTTATTCCAGTAGCCGCGACAATTTAGTTGCATGATCGTAATCATGTTTTCTTAACT
>NC_087167.1:23350994-23363494 GCF_035594125.1 Scylla paramamosain
CCTTTCTTTTTATTGTTGTTCCTAACCTAACCTAACTTAACTTCACCTAACCTGACTAACCTAATCTAACTTAAATTAACATTACCTAACCTAATGTAACCAAACTTCACCTAAATGAACCTAACCTATAATATCCTAAATTAACCTAACCTAAATTAAGCAAAGCTGGCCTAACCTAACCTAACATAACCTAACTTAACCTAACCTAACCTAACATAACGTAACATCACCTAAACTACCCTAAACTAACACTAACAACCTAACCTAAATTAACCTAACCTAACCTAACTTAACCTGACCTGACCTAATCTAACCTAACTTCGCCTTACTTGAATTACATTCAAGTATCGATCAGTCAGTGGAGCCGAGGCTTGCTGGTTTTTCCCATCCTTCACAACCCAACCGACACATATACACACACACACATTCTCTCTCTCTCTCTCTCTCTCTCTCTCTCTCTCTCTCTCTCTCTCTCTCTCTCTCTCTCTCTCTCTCTCTCTCTCTCTCTCTCTCTCTCTCTCTAACTCCCTTCGTGATTTCTGGCATCTAGCCAAAAAGTATCTCCAATAACTTTGCTGCTTCTTCTTTCCCTACTCTATTTCAACCAGATGGCACCACTGCTATCGCATCTATTTCTAAAGCTGAAATCTTTGCTCAAACCTTTGCTAAAAATTCTACATTGGACGATTCTGGGCTTGTTCCTCCCTCTCCTCCACCCTCTGACAACTTCATGCCACCTATTAAAATTCTTCGCAATGATGTTTTCCATGCCCTCGCTGGCCTAAACCCTCGGAAGGCTTATGGACCGGATGGGGTCCCTCCTATTGTTCTCCGAAACAATGCCTCCATGCTTGCACCTTGCCTATTCAAATTCTTTCAGCTCTGTCTGTCAACACTACCTTTCCTTCTTGCTGGAAGTTTACTTACATTCAACCTGTTCCTAAAAAGGGTGACCGTTCTAATCCCTCAAACTACCATCCTATTGCTTTAATTTCCTGCCTATCTAAAGTTTTTGAATCTATCTTCAACAGGAAGATTCTTAAACATCTATCACTCCACAACCTTCTATCTGATCGCCAGTATGGGTTCCGTCAAGGCCGCTCTACTGGTGATCTTCTGGCTTTCCTTACTGAGTCTTGGTCATCCTCTTTTAGAGATTTTGGTGAAACTTTTGCTGTTGCCTTGGACATAATTATCAAAAGCTTTTGATAGAGTCTGGCACAAAGCTTTGATTTCCAAACTACCCTCCTACGGTTTCTATCCTTCTCTCTGTTTACTTCATCTCAAGTTTCCTTTTTGACCGTTCTATTGCTGCTGTGGTAGACGGTCACTGTTCTTCTCCTAAATCAATTAACAGTGGTGTTCCTCAGGGTTCTGTCCTGTCACCCACTCTCTTCTTATTATTCATTAATGATCTTCTAAACCAAACTTCTTGTCCTATCCACTCCTACGCTGAAGATACCACCCTGCACTTTTCCACGTCTTTTCATAGACGTCCAACCCTTCAGGAGGTAAACATATCACGCAGGGAAGCCACAGAACGCCTGACTTCTGATCTTTCTAAAATTTCTCATTGGGGCAGAACAAACTTGATATTGTTCAATGCCTCAAAAAATCAATTCCTCCATCTATCAACTCGACACAACCTTCCAGACAACTATCCCCTCTTCTTCAATGACACTCAACTGTCCCCCTCTTCTACATTGAACATCCTCGGTCTGTCCTTTACTTATAATCTGAACTGGAAACTTCACATCTCATCTCTAGCTAAAACAGCTTTTATGAAGTTAGGTGTTCTGAGACGTCTCCGCCAGTTTTTCTCACCCCCCCAGCTGCTAACTCTGTACAAGGGCCTTATCCGTCCATGTATGGAGTATGCTTCACATGTCTGAGGGGGGTTCCACTCATACTGCTTTTCTAGACAGGGTGGAATCAAAAGCTTTTCGTCTCATCAACTCCTCTCCTCTAACTGACTGTCTTCAGCTTCTCTCTCACCGCCGCAATGTTGCATATCTAGCTGTCTTCTACCGCTATTTTCATGCTAACTGCTCTTCTGATCTTGCTAACTGCATGCCTCCCCTCCTTCCGTGGCCTCGCTGCACAAGACTTTCTTCTTTCTCTCACCTCTATTCTGTCCACTTCTCTAACGCAAGAGTTAACTAGTATTCTCAATCATTCATCCCTTTCTCTGGTAAACTCTGGAACTCCCTGCCTGCTTCCGTATTTCCACCTTCCTATGACTTGAATTCCTTCAAGAGGGAGGTTTCAAGACACTTATTCATCATTTTTTGACCACTGCTTTGACCCCTGTATGGGACTGGCATTTCAGTGGGCATTTTTTTTATTACATTTTTGTTGCCCTTGGCCAGTGTCCTTCCTACATAAAAAAAAAAAAAAAAATAGTAGTAGTAGTAGCAGTAGTAGTAGTAGTAGTAGTAGTAGTAGTAATGCTATTTTTCATATATTTAGTAATTTTTTTTTTTCATATTATTATTTATATTTATATTTTTTGTTTTGTTTTGACATTCATACGAATGCTATAAAGGTGAAGCATAGAAATTTATTTGATTGATTAATTAATTTATATATCTATTTATTTTGATTTTTTAAATTAATTAATTTATTTATTTTTATTATTATTATTTTTTTTTTTTATGTCTCTATGATAAGCAAAGCATTATAGAATTTATGAAAGCACATATCCTCTAGAGTCTTGCCCTACAAAAGATTCTGTAAAGTAAAAAATAAAGGGAATAAGTGTCAGTGACGTTTGATGAATAGAGGAAGGCGTGGCAGAAATTACCATAAAACGTATATAAATGAAAATTTATCTTCCTCGTATTTTCCAACTTGCGTTTGCTTCTTGAAAATTTAACTGGGTGGGTCATATAGCAGACATATTGTTCTTTCCTCCATTGTAGTTTGTTTCCAGCAAGCCCCCTAAATAAAGTTTCTGTTTTTTTTTTTTTTTTTTTTTTTTTAAAGAAATGAGGAATTACATTCTAACGCTGATCACTGAGCGGAGCGTAGACGAGCTGCTATCCTCAAGGACGTTACCTCTCTCTCTCTCTCTCTCTCTCTCTAAATAAGACTTTAAATAAAAAGAATATATATATATATATATATATATATATATATATATATATATATATATATATATATATATATATATATATATATATATATATATATATATATATATATATATATATATATATATATATTAAAAGACAATGAATATCCTCTGGGGAAGGGGTGACAATCCTTATTTAACCCTTAATTTCAGTTGAATTTTGACAAGTCTACGTTAAAATGTTTCCATTTTTCTGCAGTGATAAAGAAACGTAGAGGGGTAGCTAATATATTTAATTGTTAATTGTATCTTTTTTTCTTTCTTTTTTTCATTTATTCTTTTATTAATTTTTCTTTTCATTGCTTAATTATGCATTATGCCGACACTGCAGGTTACAATTGCAGATATTGCAAGTATTTTTGACACAATACAAGTACATCCAGCTAAACTATTGCTACAGTATAGAGAGAGTATTTCGATTACATACCTTATTCTTCATCTTCTTTTCTTCTTTTTTTTTTTTAATAAATATAATAATAAATAAATAAGTAAATAGGTATTGTCAAATGAAATCGTCGAGATTACGCAGGGGTTTCGGGCAATACTTGGATGGGTGACTACACAAGCCTCATCTGTCTGAAAAAAAATAAATAAATAAAAAAAATAAGAATAAGAATAGGGAGAATGAACGAAAATTTTAAGTAATAAAGATAACAGTAAGAATTATTATAACAAGAATAAGAAAAATTACAATAAAGGAATATAAAAAAAAAGAAAGAAAGCATCCCATGTCTTTCTTCCTAATTGTCATAGAAGGGTGAATTCTTTTGTATATTTTCCAACATTTCCAATACAACGATATGAATGGGGGAAGAAAGAATAAGAATAATAGAAAGAAGGCCTCCCAACACCTAGTTCTCCGGTCTTGGCCAATTAGCTAACGGCGGGATCAGCGCAGTTAAGCAGGGGGTCCGGGAAGAACTTGGATGGGTGACCACAAAAGCCTCATCTCTCTGAGAATAGAAAAAAATAGCAATAAGAATGAGGAGAATGAACGAAAAACGAAAATAATAAAATAACAATAACAACTATAATAAAAAAAAGAAGATTAAGAATAAAAAGAACAAAAATAAGGGAAAAAAGTAATAATATATCTCTCTTGCTAATTGTCGTAGAATTATGAATGAAGGGTTAATTTTAGTGCATATTTTCCAACATTTTCAGCACAACAATGCAACAACAATACAGGAAAGAATAAGAATAAGAGAAATAAGCCCTCCCAACACCTTGTTCTCCGCTCTTGACCAATCAGCTGACGGCGGGATCAGCAAGGTTAAGCAGGGGGTCCGGGCAGAACTTGGATGGGTGACCGCACAAGCCTCATCTCTCTAAAAGTAGGATAAATAAGAATAAGATAAGGAAGAATAATAAAAAAAAATGAAAATAATAAAGATAACAATATTAATTATGACAAGAATAAGAAAAAAATAGAATAAAAAGAATGAAAAAAATAAGAATATCACAACTTTCTTGCTAATTGTCTTAGAATTTTAAATGACATGTCAGTTCTGCTGTATATTTTCCAAGATTTGTTATGAATGAGGGAAGAAAGAATAAGAATAAGAATAAGAATAAGAACAAAATGAATTAGACTAACAATAATGATCACATCTTTCATGCGGTGACTGCGTGGGCGATGAGCCTCACTGGACGTTTCTGACCAATCACAAGGCAGGGTTGGAGTCGTCGGGCCCACCCGATTCATATATAAAGGGATTTTGTGGGAAGCGCGGGCAGACTCAGCTGAGTGTTCGTTGTGAGTTGTTGTTACCACAACTATGGCACGTACCAAGCAAACGGCTCGCAAGTCCACTGGTGGCAAGGCGCCCCGCAAGCAGCTTGCTACAAAGGCAGCTCGCAAGTCTGCTCCAGCCACTGGAGGTGTCAAGAAACCCCACCGTTACAGGCCTGGAACCGTTGCTCTCCGTGAGATCCGCCGTTATCAGAAGAGCACTGAGCTGCTTATCAGGAAACTGCCTTTCCAGCGCCTGGTGCGTGAAATTGCTCAGGATTTCAAGACTGACCTCCGCTTCCAGTCCTCTGCTGTCATGGCTCTCCAGGAAGCTTCCGAGGCTTACCTCGTGGGTCTGTTTGAGGATACCAACCTGTGCGCCATCCATGCCAAGCGCGTGACTATCATGCCAAAGGACATCCAACTGGCTCGTCGCATCCGTGGCGAGCGTGCCTAAGAAGTCATCCACGAATGATCTTCATAACAGCAATATCTAGGCCCTTTTTAGGGCCAAACATCTCTTTCATTAAAGAATTTTCATAGACAATCTGTTTGGTTTTGTGGAAGAAAATATTTATTTTCCATCTTTCAGTATCAGGTATCGACTTTCAACTCAATATCCTTCCCCCCTTTTTTTTTTTTTATATTATTATTATTATTCCCTCTTCCATGGCCATATCTCTTTCACTTGGGAGAATTTTTATCTTTCTTTATCTCTATTTTTTTTTTATCTTTTCTTTATCTCCACAGAATAATAATCACGATAATAATAAGCATAATAATAATAATAATAATAATAATAATAATAATAATAATAATAATAATAATAATGATACAATAATTATTATAATAATAATCATAATAAAAACAACAATATTAATATTATTAATAATGATAATAATAATAATAATAATAATAATAATAATAATAATAATAATAATAAAAATAATAATAATAATAATATTAATAATAATAACAATAATTATAATAATAATGCATTTGTCTATATCGTATCTTTTTTCCTTTTCAAGTGTGGCTCCAATGGAGCCGGGTATTATTTTATACTGGCAGCAGTATACTGGCCGCCTGTTTACTTGGAGGAGGTATACTTGGTAACAGCCTTGGTGCCTTCAGAAACAGCGTGTTTTGCCAGTTCACCAGGCAGAAGAAGACGGACAGCGGTCTGGATTTCCCGGCTGGTGATGGTGGAGCGCTTGTTATAGTGTGCCAGGCGGGATGCCTCGGCAGCGATGCGCTCGAAAATGTCATTCACGAACGAGTTCATGATTGACATGGCCTTGGAGGACACGCCAGTGTCTGGGTGGACTTGCTTGAGCACCTTGTAGATGTAGATGGAGTAGCTCTCCTTCCTCCTGCGCTTCTTCTTCTTGTCGCCCTTGGCAATGGCCTTCTGTGCCTTGCCAGCTTTCTTGGCAGCCTTTCCTGATGCTTTGGGAGGCATAGTGTCGCCGTACTGCTGTGAGAACGAGTGTGCGTTTTCTCAGTTGAAAAGTGGTATATATATTAGCGTGCCTACTCAGGATCAGGAGTCGCCACCTCAGCGAGCGTCCTGATTGGTCCAGACGCGCTCTGGGCCGATCTGATCTCGCGTATATATAGCCGTTTTTCCCAAAATTCACTACTTGCTCGCAGAGCTACCGACGAGGTTAGAGTACTCGCGCTCCTCATTTATCACCAACAACAACAACTACTACTACTACTACTACTACCACAACATCCATTATCATGTCTGGACGCGGCAAGGGAGGAAAGGTGAAGGGAAAGTCAAAGTCCCGTTCCAGTCGTGCTGGACTCCAGTTCCCGGTCGGCAGGATTCATCGCCTTCTAAGGAAAGGCAACTACGCCGAGCGCGTGGGTGCTGGTGCCCCCGTGTACCTTGCGGCAGTTATGGAGTACCTGGCTGCTGAAGTCCTTGAGCTTGCCGGCAATGCCGCCCGTGACAACAAGAAGACTCGCATCATCCCACGTCACCTGCAGCTGGCCATCCGCAACGACGAGGAACTTAACAAGCTCCTCTCCGGAGTCACCATTGCACAGGGTGGCGTGCTGCCCAACATTCAGGCCGTGCTCCTTCCCAAGAAGACTGAGAAGAAGTAAATAAAGGGCCTCCCTCCCCTTCAGCCAATATCACCATCAATCCGGCTCCTCTTCGGAGCCACACGTTCAAACATCTAGAGAGTTGTGTAGACTATACTGGTATATCAATAATAAGCAAGTAGTGTATTTATTTTCGAGTTAGTTATTTGTTATTATTATTATTATTATTTAGTCAGGCACGCAAGTGACCGAGAATAAATATGTATACTATATTTCTACTAATGTACCTGCTGTGTGTCACAGTGGAGAGTTGATTAGATGTGTTGCCTATTGTGATATGTTGAGCGTCTTTTTCATCTCAATGTATATTTTGTTTTATGAGAAACTGAGAACGATGAGGGGCGTGATCATTGAAATAAGTCAATGATAATAATAATAATAATAATAATAATAATAATAATAATAATAATAATAATAATAATAATAATAATGATAATAATAATAATAATAATAATAATAATAATAATGATAATAATAATAATACTTGGAGAAGACCTGATGAAGTGAGAAAGATGGTTATAATTAATAATGGTTTCTTTTCTTAGCTCAGATAGTGATAGTGAACATGGTTATGAGAAAGTAGTAGTAATAATAGTAGTCTATGGTCCTTCTTTCTTTTCATGTTTGTGGACCTTAAAAAGGTCCGGGAGATGATGTTATTCAATGATGATAATGCAAGCTGAATAGCTGGCACCATCTCAATAATGGAGCGATTTAACCACCAAATCCGTACAGGGTACGGCCCTGACGCTTGAGGGCGTAGACAACGTCCATGGCAGTAACGGTCTTACGCTTGGCGTGCTCGGTATAGGTGACAGCATCCCTGATAACGTTCTCAAGGAACACCTTGAGCACCCCACGAGTCTCCTCGTAGATGAGACCAGAGATGCGCTTGACGCCACCTCGGCGAGCTAGACGACGGATAGCAGGCTTGGTGATTCCCTGGATGTTATCACGCAGAACCTTACGGTGACGCTTGGCGCCTCCCTTTCCAAGACCCTTGCCTCCCTTGCCGCGGCCAGTCATGGTGATGAGAGCTGCTAGTACGACGTCCGAACGGTCTAACAGGAAGCTCACGAATGTGCCTCAAAATAACATAACATAACATAACAAAGAGAGAAAAGATGGGGAGGGGGAAGTGGGGATAGTGGGAAGAATAGGGGGGTGATAAGAAGGGAATTGTAGTAGGAGAAATAGTCACTGGGGCTTAACCCAGGCGCAATTTCAATGAGGAAGGACATCTTTTTTTTTTTTTTTTTTTTTTTTTTTTTTTTTTTTTTTTTTTTTTTTTTTTTTTTTACGTGTTATATTCATGCTAAGATGGCAAGGGGGACAAGGTCTTTATCGGGGAAAGCAGGAGAGTCCGCCACCAACCGAGCAGGCCAAGCCCAACACAGCCACAGCCACGAACGCCGCCCACGCACCCAAAACCCCGGGCCAAACCACGCACAAGTTAGGGGCCAGACTATCCAGAGCCTGCACCATCAGGATGTGAAAGAGGAGTGAAGGACAGTCAGAGTAGAAAGGGTTTTTTTTTTTTTGCTTTTTATTGGTTCAAAGAAGGACAGAGGAAGAAGTACATCCGTATAGCGGAGGGACCTACAGTTTTACGTGGGTTCCGAACCACGGATAGTAGTAGAGTGATTTGGTGATGGCAGGGATATTTAATGTATGATGTAATGTGGTGGGTGAAAAAGCGGTGTCGGTCCTTTCTGCTCTTGTCCTGTGACTCTTCCTGCAAAAAGGCCAACCTGCTAAAGAAAAGAGAAGTATAAAAAATGTTGTGGTGTTATGTGCATGGGGAGGGTGAGGATGGTTTGTGATAATGATTGACATGATGGTAGGATGTGCAATGACAGAGGCTCGAAAAGGCTCCCTCACCGCAACGAGGGGTCAAATCTAATACCATCTGCTTGCACGCGGTAAGTCGCTGGTGGCGGGGGGTGAATGGGGATTCCTGCATGGATGCTTCCAGGGCCCCGCCCCACCATCTCTTGACTACCTTCCTGCCCAGCCCTTGCCGCACCCAACTACCTCTGTGTGGGGGGTGAAGTGGCTTCCACTGAATGGTGTGGTTACCGTCCCCATCATCAGTACTGGCCGCTCCTTAACTACCTCGGGGGGTACCGCTACCGGAACGTCATGCCGACGTCCGGGGGCCCCATTGCCGTGACGTCAGTGGGAGGAGTGCGGTTCGTGCTATCCCCGTCTCTCTGGAAGTGGTCCGGTGCCCCCTTGAAACCTAGGCTGCGAGGCAAGAAAATAATGTATAAAAAACAAAAATATGAATACAAAGCCATAAGACAAAAAATATGAAAAAACCACTAGGTGTTGCCACACGACCCCACTCCCTCGGTCAGAGGCATGGTATGTTAATGGCGGTGATTTTTTGTCGCGTCCCTTTCCCAAGAGCGGTCCGGTGCCACCTTAAAACCTAGGCTGCGAGACAGAAAAATAATGCACAAAAACAAAAATATGAATACAAAACCATAAGACAAAAAATATGAAAAAACCACTAGGTGTTGGCACGCGGGACCGCCCACGTGAACGAGAGAACGACGATGATGCCACTCAGACACCATGAGTGGTACAGAGAAAGGAGATAGTGAAGGGAAGAAAGGAGGAGTCCATTATTAGAAAACAGGTTCAGGAGGCACAGTGGGAGGATCAAGGAGATTGCAGTGCGGCAGGTGACGGAAAGGTGGGGGGAGGTTGGTAATGAAATTGTATGTGATTGTGTGTCTGTCGGAGAAGGAGCTTAGTTGTTTTTCGATTCTATTGTGGAGTGTTATGTTAAGGGGGGGGATGTTGGACTCCTGGTGAATGGAGAGAGAGGTTTGGAAGTCGAACCATTTCGTCCCAAGAGCGAAACGAATTGCTCGGTTTTGAACTTTTTGAAGTTTAGAGAGGTTGGAGGGAGCAGAGAGAGAGAGGGCAAGAGGGCAGTAGGTTAAGAGAGGGAGAATGAAAGCTTTGTAGAGGTGAAGTTTTGTTTTTGTGCTGCTGTCGCGAAATCTTTCCAGGTTGCTCAGGGCCTTGGCGGCTATGGTTGCTTTTTGTTTTATATGTATATTGAAGTTGAGGTGCTTATCTATGGTGAGGCCAAGCACTTTGTTGTTGTTACTGATGGGGATTGGGGTGGGGATTGGAGTAATTCTGTTTAGTGAGATTTGGCGGGGCTGACTTCTTTTAATGTTGAAATAAGTGACTTTTGATTTTTCGGGATGGGAGAGAATTCGCCATTTCATCTCCCACAGGCTAGTCGCCATCAGTTCCCATTGAATTTTGTCGGTTAGGAGATCTAACGACCTGGCACGGGCCAATTGCGTTACATCGTCCGCGTATTGAATAGTTAGTGAGTCATTGTGGGCTGGGAGGGGTAGGTCAGCTGTGTACATGTTAAAAAGGGTGGGGGAGAGTACGGAGCCTTGTGGGACTCCAGCCTGAGGGGTGAAAAATGGCGAAAAGTTGCCCTGGTGGCGGATTCTTGTCTGTCTCTCATCCAGAAAACTACACAAGATGCGTTGTGTTAGAAAAGGGAGATTGAAGTTATTACAAATTTTGTATTTCAAACCGGTGTGCCAAACGGTGTCAAAAGCTTTCTTGACATCTTTTGTCACGAGTGCTGTCTTGTAATATGGCTTGTTGAAATTTAGGTAGGCTACTATGCTGTTAAGGGCGTCCTCAGTTGAGGCGTTCCTCCGGAAACCGAACTGCTGTGGTGCCAGCAATCCGTTACATTCGAGGAACGCTCTCAATCTTAAGTTGATTAGACGTTCAAAAGTTTTTCCAAGAATTTCAAGGAGGCTTATGGGGCGATAGTTTTCTGGTAAGTGAGAGTTTTTTCCGGGCTTGGCAATAAGGGTGATGTTTGAAATTTTGAAAGCCTTTGGGAAGTATCCAGAGGCGAGGCAAGCATTGAAAATTTTTGTCAGGCTGGATATGATTTCTGGAGGAAGGCTCCGCACCATCGGCCATGTGACTCCTGAGGGGCCGGGGGCTCGCCGCGGAGTATGTCTGAGCAACCTGGTGACATCCTCCTCCTCAATGGGTGTGGTGAGAGGGTGTTGGGGATCTAGGTGTGTTAAGTGTATAATGTTATGTGGTAGCGTGTTTGCTATGTTTCGGCGCACAAGATCGGTGATGTGGTGTATGTGGGCAATACTGGGCTCATGGGGAGGGAAAGGGTGTGGTTGGAAGGTGTTGCACCAGTGTGTCTGGAAGGTGTTGGTGACCTGGTCTGGGTTGGTGACTCGATCACCGTTCACTAGGAGGTACTCGAATCTTTCCCGGTGGCATCCCTTCAGCTTGTGCACCATGTGCCAGAACTGAGTAGGATTTTTGCAGCGAGCTCCGTCCATAAGGGAGACTAGGTTCCTCCAGTGAGCGCTGTGGTCATCCTGTAGGCTATTTAGTATGTGTGTGCGAAGGGTGCAGAGGTCTCTGTAGATGGGTATGTGGTTGTGCATGTTTTGTAAAAAGCGTGTTCTGTAGCACACTAGTAGTCGTTGTGTTTTTATGGAGGGTCTGAAGTCTATGTGAATTTTGTGTTGTTTCTTTGGTGTGTGTCTGTTGGCTGATGTCAGGATGTCACTATGTAGTGTCTCTAGGGCACTGTCTATTATTGTATAGGGTTGGCCTTCGAGCTGTGGTGGTTGGTGTAGGTCTGAAAGAGTTTTCCTGAATCCCTCCCAGTCGGCGGAGCGGTAGTCGGGGACAGGTGGGGATGGGATAGATATGGGGTTTGAGGATATTTTTAGAATTAGGGGGACGTGGTCTGAACCACAGATGGGTCCGTAGGAGATGTGGTGATGGAAAGGTAGGGATTGCCGGTTGGAGAGGATGAGATCCGGCCTGCCATTCCCATTGTGGGTATAGCAGGTAGGAAAGTCAGGGCCAAGGAAACGGAGGCGTTTCAGTTGTGTAAGTTGTAGAAGTTGGTGTCCATGTTGGTTGTTCTTGGTGTGTCTAAATGCTGTGTGACTGGCATTGAGGTCTGCCAGTATATAGGCTGGTATGTTTGTGTGATTGAAGAGATTGTTGAGACTGGTGAGAGGGAGCCCTGTATCCGGTCTGCTGTATGTGGTGGCAATAAGAAATATCCCGTGTTGTGTTTCGATCCTGGTGGCCAGGAAGTGTGCTGAAGGCCAGTCGGTTATGTGGATGTGTTTGATGGTGCATTTGACCATGACAGCTACGCCATCATGACGTGTACCTGTAGTGTAACGTGTGTTATATCCATATAGCTTAATTGGTTTTGTTGGTGAACCTGTGTGGTTCAGGAGGACGATGTCTGGGTCGGTTGATCGAATAGCTTCTGAAATAAGGTGCCGGTTATTCCAGTAGCCGCGACAATTTAGTTGCATGATCGTAATCATGTTTTCTTAACTCTCGATGTGGTTCGTGTGGGTCTAGGGGAGGTGGGTTGTGTACCCGGAATGTGTCTTTTATGTGCGGTGTTACTGGCTTGTGTTGGTGTGTTTTCGTTCGTTTTTGTGGTGGAGGTAGTGGTAGGAG
>NC_087167.1:23368494-23383494 GCF_035594125.1 Scylla paramamosain
CTAAATGAACCTAACCTATAATATCCTAAATTAACCTAACCTAAATTAAGCAAAGCTGGCCTAACCTAACCTAACATAACCTAACTTAACCTAACCTAACCTAACATAACGTAACATCACCTAAACTACCCTAAACTAACACTAACAACCTAACCTAAATTAACCTAACCTAACCTAACTTAACCTGACCTGACCTAATCTAACCTAACTTCGCCTTACTTGAATTACATTCAAGTATCGATCAGTCAGTGGAGCCGAGGCTTGCTGGTTTTTCCCATCCTTCACAACCCAACCGACACATATACACACACACACATTCTCTCTCTCTCTCTCTCTCTCTCTCTCTCTCTCTCTCTCTCTCTCTCTCTCTCTCTCTCTCTCTCTCTCTCTCTCTCTAACTCCCTTCGTGATTTCTGGCATCTAGCCAAAAAGTATCTCCAATAACTTTGCTGCTTCTTCTTTCCCTACTCTATTTCAACCAGATGGCACCACTGCTATCGCATCTATTTCTAAAGCTGAAATCTTTGCTCAAACCTTTGCTAAAAATTCTACATTGGACGATTCTGGGCTTGTTCCTCCCTCTCCTCCACCCTCTGACAACTTCATGCCACCTATTAAAATTCTTCGCAATGATGTTTTCCATGCCCTCGCTGGCCTAAACCCTCGGAAGGCTTATGGACCGGATGGGGTCCCTCCTATTGTTCTCCGAAACAATGCCTCCATGCTTGCACCTTGCCTATTCAAATTCTTTCAGCTCTGTCTGTCAACACTACCTTTCCTTCTTGCTGGAAGTTTACTTACATTCAACCTGTTCCTAAAAAGGGTGACCGTTCTAATCCCTCAAACTACCATCCTATTGCTTTAATTTCCTGCCTATCTAAAGTTTTTGAATCTATCTTCAACAGGAAGATTCTTAAACATCTATCACTCCACAACCTTCTATCTGATCGCCAGTATGGGTTCCGTCAAGGCCGCTCTACTGGTGATCTTCTGGCTTTCCTTACTGAGTCTTGGTCATCCTCTTTTAGAGATTTTGGTGAAACTTTTGCTGTTGCCTTGGACATAATTATCAAAAGCTTTTGATAGAGTCTGGCACAAAGCTTTGATTTCCAAACTACCCTCCTACGGTTTCTATCCTTCTCTCTGTTTACTTCATCTCAAGTTTCCTTTTTGACCGTTCTATTGCTGCTGTGGTAGACGGTCACTGTTCTTCTCCTAAATCAATTAACAGTGGTGTTCCTCAGGGTTCTGTCCTGTCACCCACTCTCTTCTTATTATTCATTAATGATCTTCTAAACCAAACTTCTTGTCCTATCCACTCCTACGCTGAAGATACCACCCTGCACTTTTCCACGTCTTTTCATAGACGTCCAACCCTTCAGGAGGTAAACATATCACGCAGGGAAGCCACAGAACGCCTGACTTCTGATCTTTCTAAAATTTCTCATTGGGGCAGAACAAACTTGATATTGTTCAATGCCTCAAAAAATCAATTCCTCCATCTATCAACTCGACACAACCTTCCAGACAACTATCCCCTCTTCTTCAATGACACTCAACTGTCCCCCTCTTCTACATTGAACATCCTCGGTCTGTCCTTTACTTATAATCTGAACTGGAAACTTCACATCTCATCTCTAGCTAAAACAGCTTTTATGAAGTTAGGTGTTCTGAGACGTCTCCGCCAGTTTTTCTCACCCCCCCAGCTGCTAACTCTGTACAAGGGCCTTATCCGTCCATGTATGGAGTATGCTTCACATGTCTGAGGGGGGTTCCACTCATACTGCTTTTCTAGACAGGGTGGAATCAAAAGCTTTTCGTCTCATCAACTCCTCTCCTCTAACTGACTGTCTTCAGCTTCTCTCTCACCGCCGCAATGTTGCATATCTAGCTGTCTTCTACCGCTATTTTCATGCTAACTGCTCTTCTGATCTTGCTAACTGCATGCCTCCCCTCCTTCCGTGGCCTCGCTGCACAAGACTTTCTTCTTTCTCTCACCTCTATTCTGTCCACTTCTCTAACGCAAGAGTTAACTAGTATTCTCAATCATTCATCCCTTTCTCTGGTAAACTCTGGAACTCCCTGCCTGCTTCCGTATTTCCACCTTCCTATGACTTGAATTCCTTCAAGAGGGAGGTTTCAAGACACTTATTCATCATTTTTTGACCACTGCTTTGACCCCTGTATGGGACTGGCATTTCAGTGGGCATTTTTTTTATTACATTTTTGTTGCCCTTGGCCAGTGTCCTTCCTACATAAAAAAAAAAAAAAAAATAGTAGTAGTAGTAGCAGTAGTAGTAGTAGTAGTAGTAGTAGTAGTAATGCTATTTTTCATATATTTAGTAATTTTTTTTTTTCATATTATTATTTATATTTATATTTTTTGTTTTGTTTTGACATTCATACGAATGCTATAAAGGTGAAGCATAGAAATTTATTTGATTGATTAATTAATTTATATATCTATTTATTTTGATTTTTTAAATTAATTAATTTATTTATTTTTATTATTATTATTTTTTTTTTTTATGTCTCTATGATAAGCAAAGCATTATAGAATTTATGAAAGCACATATCCTCTAGAGTCTTGCCCTACAAAAGATTCTGTAAAGTAAAAAATAAAGGGAATAAGTGTCAGTGACGTTTGATGAATAGAGGAAGGCGTGGCAGAAATTACCATAAAACGTATATAAATGAAAATTTATCTTCCTCGTATTTTCCAACTTGCGTTTGCTTCTTGAAAATTTAACTGGGTGGGTCATATAGCAGACATATTGTTCTTTCCTCCATTGTAGTTTGTTTCCAGCAAGCCCCCTAAATAAAGTTTCTGTTTTTTTTTTTTTTTTTTTTTTTTTTAAAGAAATGAGGAATTACATTCTAACGCTGATCACTGAGCGGAGCGTAGACGAGCTGCTATCCTCAAGGACGTTACCTCTCTCTCTCTCTCTCTCTCTCTCTAAATAAGACTTTAAATAAAAAGAATATATATATATATATATATATATATATATATATATATATATATATATATATATATATATATATATATATATATATATATATATATATATATATATATATATATATATATATATATTAAAAGACAATGAATATCCTCTGGGGAAGGGGTGACAATCCTTATTTAACCCTTAATTTCAGTTGAATTTTGACAAGTCTACGTTAAAATGTTTCCATTTTTCTGCAGTGATAAAGAAACGTAGAGGGGTAGCTAATATATTTAATTGTTAATTGTATCTTTTTTTCTTTCTTTTTTTCATTTATTCTTTTATTAATTTTTCTTTTCATTGCTTAATTATGCATTATGCCGACACTGCAGGTTACAATTGCAGATATTGCAAGTATTTTTGACACAATACAAGTACATCCAGCTAAACTATTGCTACAGTATAGAGAGAGTATTTCGATTACATACCTTATTCTTCATCTTCTTTTCTTCTTTTTTTTTTTTTAATAAATATAATAATAAATAAATAAGTAAATAGGTATTGTCAAATGAAATCGTCGAGATTACGCAGGGGTTTCGGGCAATACTTGGATGGGTGACTACACAAGCCTCATCTGTCTGAAAAAAAATAAATAAATAAAAAAAATAAGAATAAGAATAGGGAGAATGAACGAAAATTTTAAGTAATAAAGATAACAGTAAGAATTATTATAACAAGAATAAGAAAAATTACAATAAAGGAATATAAAAAAAAAGAAAGAAAGCATCCCATGTCTTTCTTCCTAATTGTCATAGAAGGGTGAATTCTTTTGTATATTTTCCAACATTTCCAATACAACGATATGAATGGGGGAAGAAAGAATAAGAATAATAGAAAGAAGGCCTCCCAACACCTAGTTCTCCGGTCTTGGCCAATTAGCTAACGGCGGGATCAGCGCAGTTAAGCAGGGGGTCCGGGAAGAACTTGGATGGGTGACCACAAAAGCCTCATCTCTCTGAGAATAGAAAAAAATAGCAATAAGAATGAGGAGAATGAACGAAAAACGAAAATAATAAAATAACAATAACAACTATAATAAAAAAAAGAAGATTAAGAATAAAAAGAACAAAAATAAGGGAAAAAAGTAATAATATATCTCTCTTGCTAATTGTCGTAGAATTATGAATGAAGGGTTAATTTTAGTGCATATTTTCCAACATTTTCAGCACAACAATGCAACAACAATACAGGAAAGAATAAGAATAAGAGAAATAAGCCCTCCCAACACCTTGTTCTCCGCTCTTGACCAATCAGCTGACGGCGGGATCAGCAAGGTTAAGCAGGGGGTCCGGGCAGAACTTGGATGGGTGACCGCACAAGCCTCATCTCTCTAAAAGTAGGATAAATAAGAATAAGATAAGGAAGAATAATAAAAAAAAATGAAAATAATAAAGATAACAATATTAATTATGACAAGAATAAGAAAAAAATAGAATAAAAAGAATGAAAAAAATAAGAATATCACAACTTTCTTGCTAATTGTCTTAGAATTTTAAATGACATGTCAGTTCTGCTGTATATTTTCCAAGATTTGTTATGAATGAGGGAAGAAAGAATAAGAATAAGAATAAGAATAAGAACAAAATGAATTAGACTAACAATAATGATCACATCTTTCATGCGGTGACTGCGTGGGCGATGAGCCTCACTGGACGTTTCTGACCAATCACAAGGCAGGGTTGGAGTCGTCGGGCCCACCCGATTCATATATAAAGGGATTTTGTGGGAAGCGCGGGCAGACTCAGCTGAGTGTTCGTTGTGAGTTGTTGTTACCACAACTATGGCACGTACCAAGCAAACGGCTCGCAAGTCCACTGGTGGCAAGGCGCCCCGCAAGCAGCTTGCTACAAAGGCAGCTCGCAAGTCTGCTCCAGCCACTGGAGGTGTCAAGAAACCCCACCGTTACAGGCCTGGAACCGTTGCTCTCCGTGAGATCCGCCGTTATCAGAAGAGCACTGAGCTGCTTATCAGGAAACTGCCTTTCCAGCGCCTGGTGCGTGAAATTGCTCAGGATTTCAAGACTGACCTCCGCTTCCAGTCCTCTGCTGTCATGGCTCTCCAGGAAGCTTCCGAGGCTTACCTCGTGGGTCTGTTTGAGGATACCAACCTGTGCGCCATCCATGCCAAGCGCGTGACTATCATGCCAAAGGACATCCAACTGGCTCGTCGCATCCGTGGCGAGCGTGCCTAAGAAGTCATCCACGAATGATCTTCATAACAGCAATATCTAGGCCCTTTTTAGGGCCAAACATCTCTTTCATTAAAGAATTTTCATAGACAATCTGTTTGGTTTTGTGGAAGAAAATATTTATTTTCCATCTTTCAGTATCAGGTATCGACTTTCAACTCAATATCCTTCCCCCCTTTTTTTTTTTTTATATTATTATTATTATTCCCTCTTCCATGGCCATATCTCTTTCACTTGGGAGAATTTTTATCTTTCTTTATCTCTATTTTTTTTTTATCTTTTCTTTATCTCCACAGAATAATAATCACGATAATAATAAGCATAATAATAATAATAATAATAATAATAATAATAATAATAATAATAATAATGATACAATAATTATTATAATAATAATCATAATAAAAACAACAATATTAATATTATTAATAATGATAATAATAATAATAATAATAATAATAATAATAATAATAATAATAATAAAAATAATAATAATAATAATATTAATAATAATAACAATAATTATAATAATAATGCATTTGTCTATATCGTATCTTTTTTCCTTTTCAAGTGTGGCTCCAATGGAGCCGGGTATTATTTTATACTGGCAGCAGTATACTGGCCGCCTGTTTACTTGGAGGAGGTATACTTGGTAACAGCCTTGGTGCCTTCAGAAACAGCGTGTTTTGCCAGTTCACCAGGCAGAAGAAGACGGACAGCGGTCTGGATTTCCCGGCTGGTGATGGTGGAGCGCTTGTTATAGTGTGCCAGGCGGGATGCCTCGGCAGCGATGCGCTCGAAAATGTCATTCACGAACGAGTTCATGATTGACATGGCCTTGGAGGACACGCCAGTGTCTGGGTGGACTTGCTTGAGCACCTTGTAGATGTAGATGGAGTAGCTCTCCTTCCTCCTGCGCTTCTTCTTCTTGTCGCCCTTGGCAATGGCCTTCTGTGCCTTGCCAGCTTTCTTGGCAGCCTTTCCTGATGCTTTGGGAGGCATAGTGTCGCCGTACTGCTGTGAGAACGAGTGTGCGTTTTCTCAGTTGAAAAGTGGTATATATATTAGCGTGCCTACTCAGGATCAGGAGTCGCCACCTCAGCGAGCGTCCTGATTGGTCCAGACGCGCTCTGGGCCGATCTGATCTCGCGTATATATAGCCGTTTTTCCCAAAATTCACTACTTGCTCGCAGAGCTACCGACGAGGTTAGAGTACTCGCGCTCCTCATTTATCACCAACAACAACAACTACTACTACTACTACTACTACCACAACATCCATTATCATGTCTGGACGCGGCAAGGGAGGAAAGGTGAAGGGAAAGTCAAAGTCCCGTTCCAGTCGTGCTGGACTCCAGTTCCCGGTCGGCAGGATTCATCGCCTTCTAAGGAAAGGCAACTACGCCGAGCGCGTGGGTGCTGGTGCCCCCGTGTACCTTGCGGCAGTTATGGAGTACCTGGCTGCTGAAGTCCTTGAGCTTGCCGGCAATGCCGCCCGTGACAACAAGAAGACTCGCATCATCCCACGTCACCTGCAGCTGGCCATCCGCAACGACGAGGAACTTAACAAGCTCCTCTCCGGAGTCACCATTGCACAGGGTGGCGTGCTGCCCAACATTCAGGCCGTGCTCCTTCCCAAGAAGACTGAGAAGAAGTAAATAAAGGGCCTCCCTCCCCTTCAGCCAATATCACCATCAATCCGGCTCCTCTTCGGAGCCACACGTTCAAACATCTAGAGAGTTGT
The DNA here is from genome assembly GCF_035594125.1 of Scylla paramamosain. Taxonomy (NCBI): domain Eukaryota; kingdom Metazoa; phylum Arthropoda; class Malacostraca; order Decapoda; family Portunidae; genus Scylla; species Scylla paramamosain. The sequence continues at coordinate 23,375,432 of NC_087167.1, forward strand.
GTAGACTATACTGGTATATCAATAATAAGCAAGTAGTGTATTTATTTTCGAGTTAGTTATTTGTTATTATTATTATTATTATTTAGTCAGGCACGCAAGTGACCGAGAATAAATATGTATACTATATTTCTACTAATGTACCTGCTGTGTGTCACAGTGGAGAGTTGATTAGATGTGTTGCCTATTGTGATATGTTGAGCGTCTTTTTCATCTCAATGTATATTTTGTTTTATGAGAAACTGAGAACGATGAGGGGCGTGATCATTGAAATAAGTCAATGATAATAATAATAATAATAATAATAATAATAATAATAATAATAATAATAATAATAATAATGATAATAATAATAATAATAATAATAATAATAATAATGATAATAATAATAATACTTGGAGAAGACCTGATGAAGTGAGAAAGATGGTTATAATTAATAATGGTTTCTTTTCTTAGCTCAGATAGTGATAGTGAACATGGTTATGAGAAAGTAGTAGTAATAATAGTAGTCTATGGTCCTTCTTTCTTTTCATGTTTGTGGACCTTAAAAAGGTCCGGGAGATGATGTTATTCAATGATGATAATGCAAGCTGAATAGCTGGCACCATCTCAATAATGGAGCGATTTAACCACCAAATCCGTACAGGGTACGGCCCTGACGCTTGAGGGCGTAGACAACGTCCATGGCAGTAACGGTCTTACGCTTGGCGTGCTCGGTATAGGTGACAGCATCCCTGATAACGTTCTCAAGGAACACCTTGAGCACCCCACGAGTCTCCTCGTAGATGAGACCAGAGATGCGCTTGACGCCACCTCGGCGAGCTAGACGACGGATAGCAGGCTTGGTGATTCCCTGGATGTTATCACGCAGAACCTTACGGTGACGCTTGGCGCCTCCCTTTCCAAGACCCTTGCCTCCCTTGCCGCGGCCAGTCATGGTGATGAGAGCTGCTAGTACGACGTCCGAACGGTCTAACAGGAAGCTCACGAATGTGCCTCAAAATAACATAACATAACATAACAAAGAGAGAAAAGATGGGGAGGGGGAAGTGGGGATAGTGGGAAGAATAGGGGGGTGATAAGAAGGGAATTGTAGTAGGAGAAATAGTCACTGGGGCTTAACCCAGGCGCAATTTCAATGAGGAAGGACATCTTTTTTTTTTTTTTTTTTTTTTTTTTTTTTTTTTTTTTTTTTTTTTTTTTTTTTTTACGTGTTATATTCATGCTAAGATGGCAAGGGGGACAAGGTCTTTATCGGGGAAAGCAGGAGAGTCCGCCACCAACCGAGCAGGCCAAGCCCAACACAGCCACAGCCACGAACGCCGCCCACGCACCCAAAACCCCGGGCCAAACCACGCACAAGTTAGGGGCCAGACTATCCAGAGCCTGCACCATCAGGATGTGAAAGAGGAGTGAAGGACAGTCAGAGTAGAAAGGGTTTTTTTTTTTTTGCTTTTTATTGGTTCAAAGAAGGACAGAGGAAGAAGTACATCCGTATAGCGGAGGGACCTACAGTTTTACGTGGGTTCCGAACCACGGATAGTAGTAGAGTGATTTGGTGATGGCAGGGATATTTAATGTATGATGTAATGTGGTGGGTGAAAAAGCGGTGTCGGTCCTTTCTGCTCTTGTCCTGTGACTCTTCCTGCAAAAAGGCCAACCTGCTAAAGAAAAGAGAAGTATAAAAAATGTTGTGGTGTTATGTGCATGGGGAGGGTGAGGATGGTTTGTGATAATGATTGACATGATGGTAGGATGTGCAATGACAGAGGCTCGAAAAGGCTCCCTCACCGCAACGAGGGGTCAAATCTAATACCATCTGCTTGCACGCGGTAAGTCGCTGGTGGCGGGGGGTGAATGGGGATTCCTGCATGGATGCTTCCAGGGCCCCGCCCCACCATCTCTTGACTACCTTCCTGCCCAGCCCTTGCCGCACCCAACTACCTCTGTGTGGGGGGTGAAGTGGCTTCCACTGAATGGTGTGGTTACCGTCCCCATCATCAGTACTGGCCGCTCCTTAACTACCTCGGGGGGTACCGCTACCGGAACGTCATGCCGACGTCCGGGGGCCCCATTGCCGTGACGTCAGTGGGAGGAGTGCGGTTCGTGCTATCCCCGTCTCTCTGGAAGTGGTCCGGTGCCCCCTTGAAACCTAGGCTGCGAGGCAAGAAAATAATGTATAAAAAACAAAAATATGAATACAAAGCCATAAGACAAAAAATATGAAAAAACCACTAGGTGTTGCCACACGACCCCACTCCCTCGGTCAGAGGCATGGTATGTTAATGGCGGTGATTTTTTGTCGCGTCCCTTTCCCAAGAGCGGTCCGGTGCCACCTTAAAACCTAGGCTGCGAGACAAAAAAATAATGCACAAAAACAAAAATATGAATACAAAACCATAAGACAAAAAATATGAAAAAACCACTAGGTGTTGGCACGCGGGACCGCCCACGTGAACGAGAGAACGACGATGATGCCACTCAGACACCATGAGTGGTACAGAGAAAGGAGATAGTGAAGGGAAGAAAGGAGGAGTCCATTATTAGAAAACAGGTTCAGGAGGCACAGTGGGAGGATCAAGGAGATTGCAGTGCGGCAGGTGACGGAAAGGTGGGGGGAGGTTGGTAATGAAATTGTATGTGATTGTGTGTCTGTCGGAGAAGGAGCTTAGTTGTTTTTCGATTCTATTGTGGAGTGTTATGTTAAGGGGGGGGATGTTGGACTCCTGGTGAATGGAGAGAGAGGTTTGGAAGTCGAACCATTTCGTCCCAAGAGCGAAACGAATTGCTCGGTTTTGAACTTTTTGAAGTTTAGAGAGGTTGGAGGGAGCAGAGAGAGAGAGGGCAAGAGGGCAGTAGGTTAAGAGAGGGAGAATGAAAGCTTTGTAGAGGTGAAGTTTTGTTTTTGTGCTGCTGTCGCGAAATCTTTCCAGGTTGCTCAGGGCCTTGGCGGCTATGGTTGCTTTTTGTTTTATATGTATATTGAAGTTGAGGTGCTTATCTATGGTGAGGCCAAGCACTTTGTTGTTGTTACTGATGGGGATTGGGGTGGGGATTGGAGTAATTCTGTTTAGTGAGATTTGGCGGGGCTGACTTCTTTTAATGTTGAAATAAGTGACTTTTGATTTTTCGGGATGGGAGAGAATTCGCCATTTCATCTCCCACAGGCTAGTCGCCATCAGTTCCCATTGAATTTTGTCGGTTAGGAGATCTAACGACCTGGCACGGGCCAATTGCGTTACATCGTCCGCGTATTGAATAGTTAGTGAGTCATTGTGGGCTGGGAGGGGTAGGTCAGCTGTGTACATGTTAAAAAGGGTGGGGGAGAGTACGGAGCCTTGTGGGACTCCAGCCTGAGGGGTGAAAAATGGCGAAAAGTTGCCCTGGTGGCGGATTCTTGTCTGTCTCTCATCCAGAAAACTACACAAGATGCGTTGTGTTAGAAAAGGGAGATTGAAGTTATTACAAATTTTGTATTTCAAACCGGTGTGCCAAACGGTGTCAAAAGCTTTCTTGACATCTTTTGTCACGAGTGCTGTCTTGTAATATGGCTTGTTGAAATTTAGGTAGGCTACTATGCTGTTAAGGGCGTCCTCAGTTGAGGCGTTCCTCCGGAAACCGAACTGCTGTGGTGCCAGCAATCCGTTACATTCGAGGAACGCTCTCAATCTTAAGTTGATTAGACGTTCAAAAGTTTTTCCAAGAATTTCAAGGAGGCTTATGGGGCGATAGTTTTCTGGTAAGTGAGAGTTTTTTCCGGGCTTGGCAATAAGGGTGATGTTTGAAATTTTGAAAGCCTTTGGGAAGTATCCAGAGGCGAGGCAAGCATTGAAAATTTTTGTCAGGCTGGATATGATTTCTGGAGGAAGGCTCCGCACCATCGGCCATGTGACTCCTGAGGGGCCGGGGGCTCGTTGCGGAGTATGTCTGAGCAACCTGGTGACATCCTCCTCCTCAATGGGTGTGGTGAGAGGGTGTTGGGGATCTAGGTGTGTTAAGTGTATAATGTTATGTGGTAGCGTGTTTGCTATGTTTCGGCGCACAAGATCGGTGATGTGGTGTATGTGGGCAATACTGGGCTCATGGGGAGGGAAAGGGTGTGGTTGGAAGGTGTTGCACCAGTGTGTCTGGAAGGTGTTGGTGACCTGGTCTGGGTTGGTGACTCGATCACCGTTCACTAGGAGGTACTCGAATCTTTCCCGGTGGCATCCCTTCAGCTTGTGCACCATGTGCCAGAACTGAGTAGGATTTTTGCAGCGAGCTCCGTCCATAAGGGAGACTAGGTTCCTCCAGTGAGCGCTGTGGTCATCCTGTAGGCTATTTAGTATGTGTGTGCGAAGGGTGCAGAGGTCTCTGTAGATGGGTATGTGGTTGTGCATGTTTTGTAAAAAGCGTGTTCTGTAGCACACTAGTAGTCGTTGTGTTTTTATGGAGGGTCTGAAGTCTATGTGAATTTTGTGTTGTTTCTTTGGTGTGTGTCTGTTGGCTGATGTCAGGATGTCACTATGTAGTGTCTCTAGGGCACTGTCTATTATTGTATAGGGTTGGCCTTCGAGCTGTGGTGGTTGGTGTAGGTCTGAAAGAGTTTTCCTGAATCCCTCCCAGTCGGCGGAGCGGTAGTCGGGGACAGGTGGGGATGGGATAGATATGGGGTTTGAGGATATTTTTAGAATTAGGGGGACGTGGTCTGAACCACAGATGGGTCCGTAGGAGATGTGGTGATGGAAAGGTAGGGATTGCCGGTTGGAGAGGATGAGATCCGGCCTGCCATTCCCATTGTGGGTATAGCAGGTAGGAAAGTCAGGGCCAAGGAAGCGGAGGCGTTTCAGTTGTGTAAGTTGTAGAAGTTGGTGTCCATGTTGGTTGTTCTTGGTGTGTCTAAATGCTGTGTGACTGGCATTGAGGTCTGCCAGTATATAGGCTGGTATGTTTGTGTGATTGAAGAGATTGTTGAGACTGGTGAGAGGGAGCCCTGTATCCGGTCTGCTGTATGTGGTGGCAATAAGAAATATCCCGTGTTGTGTTTCGATCCTGGTGGCCAGGAAGTGTGCTGAAGGCCAGTCGGTTATGTGGATGTGTTTGATGGTGCATTTGACCATGACAGCTACGCCATCATGACGTGTACCTGTAGTGTAACGTGTGTTATATCCATATAGCTTAATTGGTTTTGTTGGTGAACCTGTGTGGTTCAGGAGGACGATGTCTGGGTCGGTTGATCGAATAGCTTCTGAAATAAGGTGCCGGTTATTCCAGTAGCCGCGACAATTTAGTTGCATGATCGTAATCATGTTTTCTTAACTCTCGATGTGGTTCGTGTGGGTCTAGGGGAGGTGGGTTGTGTACCCGGAATGTGTCTTTTATGTGCGGTGTTACTGGCTTGTGTTGGTGTGTTTTCGTTCGTTTTTGTGGTGGAGGTAGTGGTAGGAGTGGGGCTGTGGGGTTGCGTTTTCCCAGAAACTGTGTCCTCACCGGTAGCTAGGTTCCCGGTTGGAAGGAGGCTGGATTGTTCGATGGAGGAGGAGTTTGGTTCCTGATTAGGGACTGTAGGAGCTTCTGTTTGTTCAGCAAGGTGGTGTTGTTGGTTTGTTTGTGTAGGGGCTTCTGTTTGTTCCACAAGCTTTTGTTGGTAGTGTTGTTGATTTGTTTGTGTGAAATTTGGTGGGAGTTTTATTGTTGGACAACCATTGTACTCCAGCAGTGAGTTCATGGTTTCTGCTTGTTTTCTCAGGTCACCGAAGGAGGTTTGTATGGAATATTTGATTATAATTTCGGCTAGTAGCAGTTTTTCCATGTTTGTGTTAGAAATTGTGTTCATGTGTGTTGGGGTGGCAGGTGTGGCTGCTTGAGCGTAGGAGTTGTTTGGCTGTGAAGAGGTTGTTGTTGTTGCTGTTATGGAGTTTTGTTGTTGCTGCTGGGTGCGTTTAACTGGGCATTTGAACGAGACAGCAACGTGTTCGCCGTCACAGTTAGCGCATTTTAATGTGGTTGATTGGCAGTTTCTATAATCGTGGCCCTTAGCTGCACACTTAGAGCACACTTGTTCTTTCTCCTTACATTGGTTTGTTCTATGACTGAATTTATAACACTTATAACATTGATTTACCGGACGGTATTCCTCAATGCTGACGTTGTAAGAGGGTATTATTTGGGAAAAGAGTTTGATTCCTTTCTTCTGCGCCTGTTCTGCCTGCTGTCTCGATCGTAGCTTTAGTTTGATCATGTGTACTTTTTGTATGAGTTTTATGTCGTCGATCTGGATTCCGTTTTTTTCTTCGATCTCCTCTCGGAGATCCTCGCTGGTTTTTTTCAGTATATAATCGTCGACTCGACGGGCAAGGATTGTTCGAGCGGCGATTTGCTCCGGAGACTCTACGAGCTCGAAGCCTAGAAGTTTTAAATTTTCGGTTGCCTGTTCTGTGGTGTGTTTTTCACGGTCCGCCTCGCTAGCTAAGCCAACGATGATATACGGGCCAGATCGGAAACATTTTGTATGGGGTACCTGTGTTCTGGTAAAGAACGAATTGCTGATGTCGGCAGGAATGCTTGCAGTCTTTATCCGGTACCTTATAGTCCGATCAGGGGGGCGTGGAGCGGCCATCTTATCATAGGGCCGGGCCCTATGATACTGCAGCCTTGTGGAAGAATCTGTGGTGAAAAAGTGTTTTTAAAAGTAAGTGGCGCTACAGCCTTGTGGCGCTACAGCCTTTTGGGTGCTACAACCACGAGTGGCCTATAAACAACCTGTTGTTGTTTCCTATCGCCCTAGAACCTATATCCCGAGGGGGATCCTAGCTGGAGGGAAGAAACCCTGAATATCTAGCCCTGAGGTAGGGCTTGTACGCTACCGAGGTGTCTCTGGGCTGCTCTAGCCAACACTAGAGGCCCCGGTGGCTAAAGAGCGCGGAGCGGGCTTGCCTAAGGCCCGATCCTGACTCTGTCGCCGGTACGAAGAAAAGAAAGGTGGAGTAGGAGGAACAGTTGGCAAAAGTCACTTATACCAATGAGTTACTGCGATCTTCCAGCGATATCCCTTAGGTGAGGCTCTCTCCACAGGGAACGTAGGGAAGACCGCGGCTCCTCGAAGTGACTGCCGGGTTGTCTATCGGTATTCTTTTTTGTTAGTAGGCCAAAGCCTTTTTCTTTGTAGAGTCGTTGGGAGCGAAGATGCTCCTTTTTCGGCAGCTCGTGGGCGAGTGTGTGCGCCTTGCCACCTGCAGGTCTTTTAAAAGACGCAGGAGTGAGAGCGGGAGCGGTGCTGGGTGACTATTGGTTCTTTCCGGACCCGGTAGGCGGAGCTTGTGACTCGGCGGCTCGGTGTAGGGCGGACCTTCTTCCTTCGGAGCTGGCTGCTGGTTGGCTGGCTGCGGCTGGGAGGTAGGAGCTGGGAGAACCTTCTGCTACCAGGGCTTGAGGAAGTGTGCCTCAAAATTTTTGTCGCGCGGTATATATTGAGCCAGAGCGGTCGTGCGTGTAGTAAATTACTATTTTCCCTGTTTTTCTCACTTAATTTAACATTATCGGGTCATATGCATAGGTTTTCTGTTTCAGTGTTGACCCTGCAACTGCACATTTATGACTAAATTCACATACACAAGCACAAATGTGAATAAAACTCAATATAAAGGTGGAGGGGTTGCAAGATTTTCCGGCGCGCTAAGGCATGCCGAGATAATATACCTTCTCCCCTGACTCTTTTCTTGTAGGCATGCGCAAGATTCATTCAGTATCAAGTAATGTTTCAACTGAATTCATATTCTAATTTTCAGAAACTATCTTCCATTTGGTAGCATAACCAGTTTCCCCTCTTCTAGTTGGAAGAAAAAACAAATATATTTATTAACACTAACTCCTTGCTCTTCCAGTATGGTTTATGTATATATATATATATATATATATATATATATATATATATATATATATATATATATATATATATATATATATATATATATATATATATATATATATATATATATATATATATAATTATAACTATACTATGAAAAGCGTTGCTTTCATAACTAAGCAGGAGAACATCATCTTCAAATAGTCGATAAGTCAAGCTC
>NC_087167.1:23385994-23393494 GCF_035594125.1 Scylla paramamosain
TAACCTAAATTAACCTAACCTAACCTAACTTAACCTGACCTGACCTAATCTAACCTAACTTCGCCTTACTTGAATTACATTCAAGTATCGATCAGTCAGTGGAGCCGAGGCTTGCTGGTTTTTCCCATCCTTCACAACCCAACCGACACATATACACACACACACATTCTCTCTCTCTCTCTCTCTCTCTCTCTCTCTCTCTCTCTCTCTCTCTCTCTCTCTCTCTCTCTCTCTCTCTCTCTCTCTCTCTAACTCCCTTCGTGATTTCTGGCATCTAGCCAAAAAGTATCTCCAATAACTTTGCTGCTTCTTCTTTCCCTACTCTATTTCAACCAGATGGCACCACTGCTATCGCATCTATTTCTAAAGCTGAAATCTTTGCTCAAACCTTTGCTAAAAATTCTACATTGGACGATTCTGGGCTTGTTCCTCCCTCTCCTCCACCCTCTGACAACTTCATGCCACCTATTAAAATTCTTCGCAATGATGTTTTCCATGCCCTCGCTGGCCTAAACCCTCGGAAGGCTTATGGACCGGATGGGGTCCCTCCTATTGTTCTCCGAAACAATGCCTCCATGCTTGCACCTTGCCTATTCAAATTCTTTCAGCTCTGTCTGTCAACACTACCTTTCCTTCTTGCTGGAAGTTTACTTACATTCAACCTGTTCCTAAAAAGGGTGACCGTTCTAATCCCTCAAACTACCATCCTATTGCTTTAATTTCCTGCCTATCTAAAGTTTTTGAATCTATCTTCAACAGGAAGATTCTTAAACATCTATCACTCCACAACCTTCTATCTGATCGCCAGTATGGGTTCCGTCAAGGCCGCTCTACTGGTGATCTTCTGGCTTTCCTTACTGAGTCTTGGTCATCCTCTTTTAGAGATTTTGGTGAAACTTTTGCTGTTGCCTTGGACATAATTATCAAAAGCTTTTGATAGAGTCTGGCACAAAGCTTTGATTTCCAAACTACCCTCCTACGGTTTCTATCCTTCTCTCTGTTTACTTCATCTCAAGTTTCCTTTTTGACCGTTCTATTGCTGCTGTGGTAGACGGTCACTGTTCTTCTCCTAAATCAATTAACAGTGGTGTTCCTCAGGGTTCTGTCCTGTCACCCACTCTCTTCTTATTATTCATTAATGATCTTCTAAACCAAACTTCTTGTCCTATCCACTCCTACGCTGAAGATACCACCCTGCACTTTTCCACGTCTTTTCATAGACGTCCAACCCTTCAGGAGGTAAACATATCACGCAGGGAAGCCACAGAACGCCTGACTTCTGATCTTTCTAAAATTTCTCATTGGGGCAGAACAAACTTGATATTGTTCAATGCCTCAAAAAATCAATTCCTCCATCTATCAACTCGACACAACCTTCCAGACAACTATCCCCTCTTCTTCAATGACACTCAACTGTCCCCCTCTTCTACATTGAACATCCTCGGTCTGTCCTTTACTTATAATCTGAACTGGAAACTTCACATCTCATCTCTAGCTAAAACAGCTTTTATGAAGTTAGGTGTTCTGAGACGTCTCCGCCAGTTTTTCTCACCCCCCCAGCTGCTAACTCTGTACAAGGGCCTTATCCGTCCATGTATGGAGTATGCTTCACATGTCTGAGGGGGGTTCCACTCATACTGCTTTTCTAGACAGGGTGGAATCAAAAGCTTTTCGTCTCATCAACTCCTCTCCTCTAACTGACTGTCTTCAGCTTCTCTCTCACCGCCGCAATGTTGCATATCTAGCTGTCTTCTACCGCTATTTTCATGCTAACTGCTCTTCTGATCTTGCTAACTGCATGCCTCCCCTCCTTCCGTGGCCTCGCTGCACAAGACTTTCTTCTTTCTCTCACCTCTATTCTGTCCACTTCTCTAACGCAAGAGTTAACTAGTATTCTCAATCATTCATCCCTTTCTCTGGTAAACTCTGGAACTCCCTGCCTGCTTCCGTATTTCCACCTTCCTATGACTTGAATTCCTTCAAGAGGGAGGTTTCAAGACACTTATTCATCATTTTTTGACCACTGCTTTGACCCCTGTATGGGACTGGCATTTCAGTGGGCATTTTTTTTATTACATTTTTGTTGCCCTTGGCCAGTGTCCTTCCTACATAAAAAAAAAAAAAAAAATAGTAGTAGTAGTAGCAGTAGTAGTAGTAGTAGTAGTAGTAGTAGTAATGCTATTTTTCATATATTTAGTAATTTTTTTTTTTCATATTATTATTTATATTTATATTTTTTGTTTTGTTTTGACATTCATACGAATGCTATAAAGGTGAAGCATAGAAATTTATTTGATTGATTAATTAATTTATATATCTATTTATTTTGATTTTTTAAATTAATTAATTTATTTATTTTTATTATTATTATTTTTTTTTTTTATGTCTCTATGATAAGCAAAGCATTATAGAATTTATGAAAGCACATATCCTCTAGAGTCTTGCCCTACAAAAGATTCTGTAAAGTAAAAAATAAAGGGAATAAGTGTCAGTGACGTTTGATGAATAGAGGAAGGCGTGGCAGAAATTACCATAAAACGTATATAAATGAAAATTTATCTTCCTCGTATTTTCCAACTTGCGTTTGCTTCTTGAAAATTTAACTGGGTGGGTCATATAGCAGACATATTGTTCTTTCCTCCATTGTAGTTTGTTTCCAGCAAGCCCCCTAAATAAAGTTTCTGTTTTTTTTTTTTTTTTTTTTTTTTTTAAAGAAATGAGGAATTACATTCTAACGCTGATCACTGAGCGGAGCGTAGACGAGCTGCTATCCTCAAGGACGTTACCTCTCTCTCTCTCTCTCTCTCTCTCTAAATAAGACTTTAAATAAAAAGAATATATATATATATATATATATATATATATATATATATATATATATATATATATATATATATATATATATATATATATATATATATATATATATATATATATATATATATATATATATATTAAAAGACAATGAATATCCTCTGGGGAAGGGGTGACAATCCTTATTTAACCCTTAATTTCAGTTGAATTTTGACAAGTCTACGTTAAAATGTTTCCATTTTTCTGCAGTGATAAAGAAACGTAGAGGGGTAGCTAATATATTTAATTGTTAATTGTATCTTTTTTTCTTTCTTTTTTTCATTTATTCTTTTATTAATTTTTCTTTTCATTGCTTAATTATGCATTATGCCGACACTGCAGGTTACAATTGCAGATATTGCAAGTATTTTTGACACAATACAAGTACATCCAGCTAAACTATTGCTACAGTATAGAGAGAGTATTTCGATTACATACCTTATTCTTCATCTTCTTTTCTTCTTTTTTTTTTTTAATAAATATAATAATAAATAAATAAGTAAATAGGTATTGTCAAATGAAATCGTCGAGATTACGCAGGGGTTTCGGGCAATACTTGGATGGGTGACTACACAAGCCTCATCTGTCTGAAAAAAAATAAATAAATAAAAAAAATAAGAATAAGAATAGGGAGAATGAACGAAAATTTTAAGTAATAAAGATAACAGTAAGAATTATTATAACAAGAATAAGAAAAATTACAATAAAGGAATATAAAAAAAAAGAAAGAAAGCATCCCATGTCTTTCTTCCTAATTGTCATAGAAGGGTGAATTCTTTTGTATATTTTCCAACATTTCCAATACAACGATATGAATGGGGGAAGAAAGAATAAGAATAATAGAAAGAAGGCCTCCCAACACCTAGTTCTCCGGTCTTGGCCAATTAGCTAACGGCGGGATCAGCGCAGTTAAGCAGGGGGTCCGGGAAGAACTTGGATGGGTGACCACAAAAGCCTCATCTCTCTGAGAATAGAAAAAAATAGCAATAAGAATGAGGAGAATGAACGAAAAACGAAAATAATAAAATAACAATAACAACTATAATAAAAAAAAGAAGATTAAGAATAAAAAGAACAAAAATAAGGGAAAAAAGTAATAATATATCTCTCTTGCTAATTGTCGTAGAATTATGAATGAAGGGTTAATTTTAGTGCATATTTTCCAACATTTTCAGCACAACAATGCAACAACAATACAGGAAAGAATAAGAATAAGAGAAATAAGCCCTCCCAACACCTTGTTCTCCGCTCTTGACCAATCAGCTGACGGCGGGATCAGCAAGGTTAAGCAGGGGGTCCGGGCAGAACTTGGATGGGTGACCGCACAAGCCTCATCTCTCTAAAAGTAGGATAAATAAGAATAAGATAAGGAAGAATAATAAAAAAAAATGAAAATAATAAAGATAACAATATTAATTATGACAAGAATAAGAAAAAAATAGAATAAAAAGAATGAAAAAAATAAGAATATCACAACTTTCTTGCTAATTGTCTTAGAATTTTAAATGACATGTCAGTTCTGCTGTATATTTTCCAAGATTTGTTATGAATGAGGGAAGAAAGAATAAGAATAAGAATAAGAATAAGAACAAAATGAATTAGACTAACAATAATGATCACATCTTTCATGCGGTGACTGCGTGGGCGATGAGCCTCACTGGACGTTTCTGACCAATCACAAGGCAGGGTTGGAGTCGTCGGGCCCACCCGATTCATATATAAAGGGATTTTGTGGGAAGCGCGGGCAGACTCAGCTGAGTGTTCGTTGTGAGTTGTTGTTACCACAACTATGGCACGTACCAAGCAAACGGCTCGCAAGTCCACTGGTGGCAAGGCGCCCCGCAAGCAGCTTGCTACAAAGGCAGCTCGCAAGTCTGCTCCAGCCACTGGAGGTGTCAAGAAACCCCACCGTTACAGGCCTGGAACCGTTGCTCTCCGTGAGATCCGCCGTTATCAGAAGAGCACTGAGCTGCTTATCAGGAAACTGCCTTTCCAGCGCCTGGTGCGTGAAATTGCTCAGGATTTCAAGACTGACCTCCGCTTCCAGTCCTCTGCTGTCATGGCTCTCCAGGAAGCTTCCGAGGCTTACCTCGTGGGTCTGTTTGAGGATACCAACCTGTGCGCCATCCATGCCAAGCGCGTGACTATCATGCCAAAGGACATCCAACTGGCTCGTCGCATCCGTGGCGAGCGTGCCTAAGAAGTCATCCACGAATGATCTTCATAACAGCAATATCTAGGCCCTTTTTAGGGCCAAACATCTCTTTCATTAAAGAATTTTCATAGACAATCTGTTTGGTTTTGTGGAAGAAAATATTTATTTTCCATCTTTCAGTATCAGGTATCGACTTTCAACTCAATATCCTTCCCCCCTTTTTTTTTTTTTATATTATTATTATTATTCCCTCTTCCATGGCCATATCTCTTTCACTTGGGAGAATTTTTATCTTTCTTTATCTCTATTTTTTTTTTATCTTTTCTTTATCTCCACAGAATAATAATCACGATAATAATAAGCATAATAATAATAATAATAATAATAATAATAATAATAATAATAATAATAATAATAATGATACAATAATTATTATAATAATAATCATAATAAAAACAACAATATTAATATTATTAATAATGATAATAATAATAATAATAATAATAATAATAATAATAATAATAATAAAAATAATAATAATAATAATATTAATAATAATAACAATAATTATAATAATAATGCATTTGTCTATATCGTATCTTTTTTCCTTTTCAAGTGTGGCTCCAATGGAGCCGGGTATTATTTTATACTGGCAGCAGTATACTGGCCGCCTGTTTACTTGGAGGAGGTATACTTGGTAACAGCCTTGGTGCCTTCAGAAACAGCGTGTTTTGCCAGTTCACCAGGCAGAAGAAGACGGACAGCGGTCTGGATTTCCCGGCTGGTGATGGTGGAGCGCTTGTTATAGTGTGCCAGGCGGGATGCCTCGGCAGCGATGCGCTCGAAAATGTCATTCACGAACGAGTTCATGATTGACATGGCCTTGGAGGACACGCCAGTGTCTGGGTGGACTTGCTTGAGCACCTTGTAGATGTAGATGGAGTAGCTCTCCTTCCTCCTGCGCTTCTTCTTCTTGTCGCCCTTGGCAATGGCCTTCTGTGCCTTGCCAGCTTTCTTGGCAGCCTTTCCTGATGCTTTGGGAGGCATAGTGTCGCCGTACTGCTGTGAGAACGAGTGTGCGTTTTCTCAGTTGAAAAGTGGTATATATATTAGCGTGCCTACTCAGGATCAGGAGTCGCCACCTCAGCGAGCGTCCTGATTGGTCCAGACGCGCTCTGGGCCGATCTGATCTCGCGTATATATAGCCGTTTTTCCCAAAATTCACTACTTGCTCGCAGAGCTACCGACGAGGTTAGAGTACTCGCGCTCCTCATTTATCACCAACAACAACAACTACTACTACTACTACTACTACCACAACATCCATTATCATGTCTGGACGCGGCAAGGGAGGAAAGGTGAAGGGAAAGTCAAAGTCCCGTTCCAGTCGTGCTGGACTCCAGTTCCCGGTCGGCAGGATTCATCGCCTTCTAAGGAAAGGCAACTACGCCGAGCGCGTGGGTGCTGGTGCCCCCGTGTACCTTGCGGCAGTTATGGAGTACCTGGCTGCTGAAGTCCTTGAGCTTGCCGGCAATGCCGCCCGTGACAACAAGAAGACTCGCATCATCCCACGTCACCTGCAGCTGGCCATCCGCAACGACGAGGAACTTAACAAGCTCCTCTCCGGAGTCACCATTGCACAGGGTGGCGTGCTGCCCAACATTCAGGCCGTGCTCCTTCCCAAGAAGACTGAGAAGAAGTAAATAAAGGGCCTCCCTCCCCTTCAGCCAATATCACCATCAATCCGGCTCCTCTTCGGAGCCACACGTTCAAACATCTAGAGAGTTGTGTAGACTATACTGGTATATCAATAATAAGCAAGTAGTGTATTTATTTTCGAGTTAGTTATTTGTTATTATTATTATTATTATTTAGTCAGGCACGCAAGTGACCGAGAATAAATATGTATACTATATTTCTACTAATGTACCTGCTGTGTGTCACAGTGGAGAGTTGATTAGATGTGTTGCCTATTGTGATATGTTGAGCGTCTTTTTCATCTCAATGTATATTTTGTTTTATGAGAAACTGAGAACGATGAGGGGCGTGATCATTGAAATAAGTCAATGATAATAATAATAATAATAATAATAATAATAATAATAATAATAATAATAATAATAATAATAATAATGATAATAATAATAATAATAATAATAATAATAATAATGATAATAATAATAATACTTGGAGAAGACCTGATGAAGTGAGAAAGATGGTTATAATTAATAATGGTTTCTTTTCTTAGCTCAGATAGTGATAGTGAACATGGTTATGAGAAAGTAGTAGTAATAATAGTAGTCTATGGTCCTTCTTTCTTTTCATGTTTGTGGACCTTAAAAAGGTCCGGGAGATGATGTTATTCAATGATGATAATGCAAGCTGAATAGCTGGCACCATCTCAATAATGGAGCGATTTAACCACCAAATCCGTACAGGGTACGGCCCTGACGCTTGAGGGCGTAGACAACGTCCATGGCAGTAACGGTCTT
>NC_087167.1:23398494-23413494 GCF_035594125.1 Scylla paramamosain
GTATCTCCAATAACTTTGCTGCTTCTTCTTTCCCTACTCTATTTCAACCAGATGGCACCACTGCTATCGCATCTATTTCTAAAGCTGAAATCTTTGCTCAAACCTTTGCTAAAAATTCTACATTGGACGATTCTGGGCTTGTTCCTCCCTCTCCTCCACCCTCTGACAACTTCATGCCACCTATTAAAATTCTTCGCAATGATGTTTTCCATGCCCTCGCTGGCCTAAACCCTCGGAAGGCTTATGGACCGGATGGGGTCCCTCCTATTGTTCTCCGAAACAATGCCTCCATGCTTGCACCTTGCCTATTCAAATTCTTTCAGCTCTGTCTGTCAACACTACCTTTCCTTCTTGCTGGAAGTTTACTTACATTCAACCTGTTCCTAAAAAGGGTGACCGTTCTAATCCCTCAAACTACCATCCTATTGCTTTAATTTCCTGCCTATCTAAAGTTTTTGAATCTATCTTCAACAGGAAGATTCTTAAACATCTATCACTCCACAACCTTCTATCTGATCGCCAGTATGGGTTCCGTCAAGGCCGCTCTACTGGTGATCTTCTGGCTTTCCTTACTGAGTCTTGGTCATCCTCTTTTAGAGATTTTGGTGAAACTTTTGCTGTTGCCTTGGACATAATTATCAAAAGCTTTTGATAGAGTCTGGCACAAAGCTTTGATTTCCAAACTACCCTCCTACGGTTTCTATCCTTCTCTCTGTTTACTTCATCTCAAGTTTCCTTTTTGACCGTTCTATTGCTGCTGTGGTAGACGGTCACTGTTCTTCTCCTAAATCAATTAACAGTGGTGTTCCTCAGGGTTCTGTCCTGTCACCCACTCTCTTCTTATTATTCATTAATGATCTTCTAAACCAAACTTCTTGTCCTATCCACTCCTACGCTGAAGATACCACCCTGCACTTTTCCACGTCTTTTCATAGACGTCCAACCCTTCAGGAGGTAAACATATCACGCAGGGAAGCCACAGAACGCCTGACTTCTGATCTTTCTAAAATTTCTCATTGGGGCAGAACAAACTTGATATTGTTCAA
The DNA here is from genome assembly GCF_035594125.1 of Scylla paramamosain. Classification (NCBI taxonomy): domain Eukaryota; kingdom Metazoa; phylum Arthropoda; class Malacostraca; order Decapoda; family Portunidae; genus Scylla; species Scylla paramamosain. The sequence continues at coordinate 23,399,541 of NC_087167.1, forward strand.
TGCCTCAAAAAATCAATTCCTCCATCTATCAACTCGACACAACCTTCCAGACAACTATCCCCTCTTCTTCAATGACACTCAACTGTCCCCCTCTTCTACATTGAACATCCTCGGTCTGTCCTTTACTTATAATCTGAACTGGAAACTTCACATCTCATCTCTAGCTAAAACAGCTTTTATGAAGTTAGGTGTTCTGAGACGTCTCCGCCAGTTTTTCTCACCCCCCCAGCTGCTAACTCTGTACAAGGGCCTTATCCGTCCATGTATGGAGTATGCTTCACATGTCTGAGGGGGGTTCCACTCATACTGCTTTTCTAGACAGGGTGGAATCAAAAGCTTTTCGTCTCATCAACTCCTCTCCTCTAACTGACTGTCTTCAGCTTCTCTCTCACCGCCGCAATGTTGCATATCTAGCTGTCTTCTACCGCTATTTTCATGCTAACTGCTCTTCTGATCTTGCTAACTGCATGCCTCCCCTCCTTCCGTGGCCTCGCTGCACAAGACTTTCTTCTTTCTCTCACCTCTATTCTGTCCACTTCTCTAACGCAAGAGTTAACTAGTATTCTCAATCATTCATCCCTTTCTCTGGTAAACTCTGGAACTCCCTGCCTGCTTCCGTATTTCCACCTTCCTATGACTTGAATTCCTTCAAGAGGGAGGTTTCAAGACACTTATTCATCATTTTTTGACCACTGCTTTGACCCCTGTATGGGACTGGCATTTCAGTGGGCATTTTTTTTATTACATTTTTGTTGCCCTTGGCCAGTGTCCTTCCTACATAAAAAAAAAAAAAAAAATAGTAGTAGTAGTAGCAGTAGTAGTAGTAGTAGTAGTAGTAGTAGTAATGCTATTTTTCATATATTTAGTAATTTTTTTTTTTCATATTATTATTTATATTTATATTTTTTGTTTTGTTTTGACATTCATACGAATGCTATAAAGGTGAAGCATAGAAATTTATTTGATTGATTAATTAATTTATATATCTATTTATTTTGATTTTTTAAATTAATTAATTTATTTATTTTTATTATTATTATTTTTTTTTTTTTATGTCTCTATGATAAGCAAAGCATTATAGAATTTATGAAAGCACATATCCTCTAGAGTCTTGCCCTACAAAAGATTCTGTAAAGTAAAAAATAAAGGGAATAAGTGTCAGTGACGTTTGATGAATAGAGGAAGGCGTGGCAGAAATTACCATAAAACGTATATAAATGAAAATTTATCTTCCTCGTATTTTCCAACTTGCGTTTGCTTCTTGAAAATTTAACTGGGTGGGTCATATAGCAGACATATTGTTCTTTCCTCCATTGTAGTTTGTTTCCAGCAAGCCCCCTAAATAAAGTTTCTGTTTTTTTTTTTTTTTTTTTTTTTTTAAAGAAATGAGGAATTACATTCTAACGCTGATCACTGAGCGGAGCGTAGACGAGCTGCTATCCTCAAGGACGTTACCTCTCTCTCTCTCTCTCTCTCTCTCTAAATAAGACTTTAAATAAAAAGAATATATATATATATATATATATATATATATATATATATATATATATATATATATATATATATATATATATATATATATATATATATATATATATATATATATATATATATATATATATATATTAAAAGACAATGAATATCCTCTGGGGAAGGGGTGACAATCCTTATTTAACCCTTAATTTCAGTTGAATTTTGACAAGTCTACGTTAAAATGTTTCCATTTTTCTGCAGTGATAAAGAAACGTAGAGGGGTAGCTAATATATTTAATTGTTAATTGTATCTTTTTTTCTTTCTTTTTTTCATTTATTCTTTTATTAATTTTTCTTTTCATTGCTTAATTATGCATTATGCCGACACTGCAGGTTACAATTGCAGATATTGCAAGTATTTTTGACACAATACAAGTACATCCAGCTAAACTATTGCTACAGTATAGAGAGAGTATTTCGATTACATACCTTATTCTTCATCTTCTTTTCTTCTTTTTTTTTTTTAATAAATATAATAATAAATAAATAAGTAAATAGGTATTGTCAAATGAAATCGTCGAGATTACGCAGGGGTTTCGGGCAATACTTGGATGGGTGACTACACAAGCCTCATCTGTCTGAAAAAAAATAAATAAATAAAAAAAATAAGAATAAGAATAGGGAGAATGAACGAAAATTTTAAGTAATAAAGATAACAGTAAGAATTATTATAACAAGAATAAGAAAAATTACAATAAAGGAATATAAAAAAAAAGAAAGAAAGCATCCCATGTCTTTCTTCCTAATTGTCATAGAAGGGTGAATTCTTTTGTATATTTTCCAACATTTCCAATACAACGATATGAATGGGGGAAGAAAGAATAAGAATAATAGAAAGAAGGCCTCCCAACACCTAGTTCTCCGGTCTTGGCCAATTAGCTAACGGCGGGATCAGCGCAGTTAAGCAGGGGGTCCGGGAAGAACTTGGATGGGTGACCACAAAAGCCTCATCTCTCTGAGAATAGAAAAAAATAGCAATAAGAATGAGGAGAATGAACGAAAAACGAAAATAATAAAATAACAATAACAACTATAATAAAAAAAAGAAGATTAAGAATAAAAAGAACAAAAATAAGGGAAAAAAGTAATAATATATCTCTCTTGCTAATTGTCGTAGAATTATGAATGAAGGGTTAATTTTAGTGCATATTTTCCAACATTTTCAGCACAACAATGCAACAACAATACAGGAAAGAATAAGAATAAGAGAAATAAGCCCTCCCAACACCTTGTTCTCCGCTCTTGACCAATCAGCTGACGGCGGGATCAGCAAGGTTAAGCAGGGGGTCCGGGCAGAACTTGGATGGGTGACCGCACAAGCCTCATCTCTCTAAAAGTAGGATAAATAAGAATAAGATAAGGAAGAATAATAAAAAAAAATGAAAATAATAAAGATAACAATATTAATTATGACAAGAATAAGAAAAAAATAGAATAAAAAGAATGAAAAAAATAAGAATATCACAACTTTCTTGCTAATTGTCTTAGAATTTTAAATGACATGTCAGTTCTGCTGTATATTTTCCAAGATTTGTTATGAATGAGGGAAGAAAGAATAAGAATAAGAATAAGAATAAGAACAAAATGAATTAGACTAACAATAATGATCACATCTTTCATGCGGTGACTGCGTGGGCGATGAGCCTCACTGGACGTTTCTGACCAATCACAAGGCAGGGTTGGAGTCGTCGGGCCCACCCGATTCATATATAAAGGGATTTTGTGGGAAGCGCGGGCAGACTCAGCTGAGTGTTCGTTGTGAGTTGTTGTTACCACAACTATGGCACGTACCAAGCAAACGGCTCGCAAGTCCACTGGTGGCAAGGCGCCCCGCAAGCAGCTTGCTACAAAGGCAGCTCGCAAGTCTGCTCCAGCCACTGGAGGTGTCAAGAAACCCCACCGTTACAGGCCTGGAACCGTTGCTCTCCGTGAGATCCGCCGTTATCAGAAGAGCACTGAGCTGCTTATCAGGAAACTGCCTTTCCAGCGCCTGGTGCGTGAAATTGCTCAGGATTTCAAGACTGACCTCCGCTTCCAGTCCTCTGCTGTCATGGCTCTCCAGGAAGCTTCCGAGGCTTACCTCGTGGGTCTGTTTGAGGATACCAACCTGTGCGCCATCCATGCCAAGCGCGTGACTATCATGCCAAAGGACATCCAACTGGCTCGTCGCATCCGTGGCGAGCGTGCCTAAGAAGTCATCCACGAATGATCTTCATAACAGCAATATCTAGGCCCTTTTTAGGGCCAAACATCTCTTTCATTAAAGAATTTTCATAGACAATCTGTTTGGTTTTGTGGAAGAAAATATTTATTTTCCATCTTTCAGTATCAGGTATCGACTTTCAACTCAATATCCTTCCCCCCTTTTTTTTTTTTTTATATTATTATTATTATTCCCTCTTCCATGGCCATATCTCTTTCACTTGGGAGAATTTTTATCTTTCTTTATCTCTATTTTTTTTTTATCTTTTCTTTATCTCCACAGAATAATAATCACGATAATAATAAGCATAATAATAATAATAATAATAATAATAATAATAATAATAATAATAATAATAATAATGATACAATAATTATTATAATAATAATCATAATAAAAACAACAATATTAATATTATTAATAATGATAATAATAATAATAATAATAATAATAATAATAATAATAATAATAAAAATAATAATAATAATAATATTAATAATAATAACAATAATTATAATAATAATGCATTTGTCTATATCGTATCTTTTTTCCTTTTCAAGTGTGGCTCCAATGGAGCCGGGTATTATTTTATACTGGCAGCAGTATACTGGCCGCCTGTTTACTTGGAGGAGGTATACTTGGTAACAGCCTTGGTGCCTTCAGAAACAGCGTGTTTTGCCAGTTCACCAGGCAGAAGAAGACGGACAGCGGTCTGGATTTCCCGGCTGGTGATGGTGGAGCGCTTGTTATAGTGTGCCAGGCGGGATGCCTCGGCAGCGATGCGCTCGAAAATGTCATTCACGAACGAGTTCATGATTGACATGGCCTTGGAGGACACGCCAGTGTCTGGGTGGACTTGCTTGAGCACCTTGTAGATGTAGATGGAGTAGCTCTCCTTCCTCCTGCGCTTCTTCTTCTTGTCGCCCTTGGCAATGGCCTTCTGTGCCTTGCCAGCTTTCTTGGCAGCCTTTCCTGATGCTTTGGGAGGCATAGTGTCGCCGTACTGCTGTGAGAACGAGTGTGCGTTTTCAAGTTTCAAGTTTCAAGTTTTTATTTAGAAAAAGGGGGGTGTTACAAGAAGGGGCAGTGTGTGTACCAAGACTGGTACACAGGGAAGAAAAAGTGAGGAGAAATAGAAGTACAGTGGGAGAAAAAAAGTTGCCGGGCGGTCAGGCTTGCTACTGTAAAGTAATGAGTGTCACAGGGCAGTACAAGAGCGATTTGTAGGGTGGAAACCGGAGTCCCCGGAGGAAAACCACCCGCACTGCTGTGAGATAGAATAGAGTGGGGGAGGGTTACATATAATATTTACATAACATTTACAAGTACGTTGCAATGACATAAAATATTTACAGAACATGAGTTCTTGGTGGAAACCTGAGTTAGCAGGTGAGTCGTAAAGGGCAACTAGAAGACACACATAAAGTAGATTGTTTGGAGAAGGCGGTGCAAGAAGAGGATGGTAAGAGAGATGCACTAGCTTAAGAGAGGTGAAGTTAGGGGGACGAAGGTAGAAGGGAGGAAACATCGAGAGGAGGAAAAAAGAATGCAGAGGGACACAGTAGAACCGTTAAGGAGTACATAATGCTTAAGAAGAAATAAGACACGAGGGAGCAAAAATTGTCACAATAGCTTGTACAAAATAAACATGAGAGTCAAATGCAGAGGGACACAGTAGAAACGTTAAGGAGTACATAATGCTTAAGAAGAAATAAGACACGAGGGAGCAAAAATCGTCACAATATCACGTACAAAATAAACATGAGAGTCACAGAACACGCGTGGATGTTCACTGTGCACTGTAACGATACACTCGATTATTTCGGGAGTCCTGCGACGGGGGAGAGGGTGGTGGGCAGGTGTCTTGGGCGCGGGTCGATGTCGGAGGTTCTAGGAGTCGCTGTCGGTGGTTCGGGGGGGAGTTCAAAGGGGAGGCCTTCGGCGACGCCTGCGGCGCCGTCAGCCCCAGCCAACCCCTCAGCTGTGCGTTTCCCGAACTCGGTCCCGCTGCCGGGGGCTGAGCAGGCTACCCCGGAGGACGATTACCCCTCGCCAGGACGTCGGCCGGTCCCTCGGCGACTCGGGGCGCGGGGGGGCGAGGGGAAGTTCGCGATGCTGGAACCACCACTGGGTATGCCGTCGGTGTCGCCGGGGGCGTCATCAGGCCTGGCAGATCTCTTAGTGGCTAGCTGCAGTCCACCACTGTCGTCACGGTACCTCTACTCTCAGAAGGAGAAGGACAGATGCTCGCTCTCTCTCAGTCAGCAGTCGGTGATGATAATGGCGTGATCTGCGGACAAATTATCTAGCAGTAAAAGAGTGCTTGGGGGGAGAGTGACTAATTTCTAGTAGTGATACAGGTAGATTGTGAATTTAATAGGGGAATGAGTTACGGAAATATAACATTCACCTGTATCGGGGTTCGGGAGGCGGGTCTTGCACTCGGCGAAGACTCCTGGGGAACCCGGCGTGTTCCCGGGGTAGAGCCTCGTCGTGCTGTGTCCTCAGCGCCTGGAACTGATCCCATTCCTCGGCATCCATCTGTTCCCAAACCCTGGCGGCCATATCGTGAAGGCGGACGTTCAGGGCTGGGAGGGATGCGGCTTCGTGAAGAGCAGCCGAGGTGACAAAGTCGTCCCATCTGGTGCCGAAGGCGAACCTCAGGGCGTTGTTCTGGACCCGCTGAAGCTTGCTGATGGCTGTTTTAGAGAGAGCATGCAAGGGAATAGGTGGATAAGTTAGAATGGGCAAAATCAAAGCCTTTATTAGGTGGAGCTTGAGACCAGTGGTCAGATCCCTGAAGCGGTACAGCCTGGTGAGGGCCGACTTCGCTTTTGCCACTCTCTGGGACACGTGTGAAGTGTACCCAGTTGTGGATATGGAGAGCCCCAGGAGGGTGCCCCTGGGGCTAAACTCAACCTCATCCCCATCCACTAGCAGTGGGGCGGGGGTCTTTGTGGCGAGGGGGACGACCTTAAACTTGGCCAGGTTTGTCCTGATCCTCCACTCCCTCTCGAAGGCATTGATGCGGGCGATCTCTCTGGCAGTGCGGGCGTTCGTCATCAAGCTGGAGCGACCTGGGTGGAAAATAATCTGGGAGACATCGTCAGCATACAGTAAATTGATACCAGCCTCTGAGGCTGGACAATCGCTGGTATAAATGCTGTACAGGGTGGGCGACAGCACACTGCCCTGCGGAACTCCTGTGGCGAGGGGAAAAGCTGGACCGAGGTGGCCCCCTACCCTCACCCTCGCCGTCCTGTCGTCCAGGAAGTCACAGAGAAGGCGCTCAACCGGTGCAGGCAGCCCCAGGTGAAGGAGCTTGTACTTCAGCCCAAGGTGCCAGACACGGTCAAACGCCTTACTCACGTCCCGCAGCACCAAGTTACAGCGGTACCTATTGGCCTGGTGTATGGCGATGGTCTCGGTTGCCAGAGCGATGGCATGGACAGTGCCCCTGCCGCTCCGGAAACCATACTGCGCTGGGTGTAGATGGTTTCCCGTCTCCAGATAGGTGCGCAGCCGAGCGGAGACAACCCTCTCCAGCAGCTTCCCCGGTACCTCCAGCAGGGAGATGGGGCGGTAGTTCTCCGGACGAGTCGGAGTCTTGCCGGCCTTAGGAATCATCCTCATCTCCGCCTGCTTGAATCCGTCCGGGAAATATCCTGCTGAGAGCGCCGCATTGAAGATTGCCCTTAATCTGGCTAGCGCCGAAGCTGGAAGATAAGAGAGTATAGTCTTGTTTATCTTGCTGCCGCCAGGGCTAGTCGGCTTGCCACATTTGATCGCGGCAGCCATCTCCTGAGCGGAAATAAAACAGTCCAGTGGGGAGGTACCTGTGAGACGGGCAGGATCAGCAGAGTCGAACGGGTAGGTTCTGTACACGGCATGTGCCATGTAATCCAGCACATGGTCATTGTCGTCAAAGTCGTCGTCGTAGTCCTCTCTGTACACACGGTCCCAAATGGACGTGAAAAGGTGTTCTTTTTCCTCGTTCGTGAACTTCTTGTCACCTGTAATGTCTATTAGGTACGCGTCTGGTCCTGTCGTTCTACCTGAGAGACACTTGATTTCTCTCCAAAACTTCCTGGGATCACGGTGGTTGGCAGCTAAGCTTGCCAACTTCCTCCCCCAGTGCGTCCTAGCTTCTGTTTGTCGCGAGTCGTGCAGTATAGCTTTAACATGTCTGTACTGCCTGTACTCATCGTAAGTCCAGCCTCTCTGGCTCGCTCTGTCACGTAGCGCCTGGAATTGAATCCGCAGCAGCTGCGTCGTTCGGGAGGGTCTTGGGGCGGACCTAATTTTGTGGGAGGTCAGGGGTATGTGTCTGTCAGCAGTGGTCTTGACTGTGGTCATCCATGTCTCTAGTGCTGCGTCAATGTCCTCCAGGGTGCCGTAGGTCACGTCTGGTAGGTCTGTCATCTGTAGGGCGTCGTCCTCAGAAAACGCGTCCCAGTTTACTCTTTTATAGTTATACCTCCTGACACTAGGGATGAGGAGCGGGGAGGTGGAAATATCGAGGATAGTAGGTATGTGGTCACTAGTCGTCAGAGGTCCAGGCGTGAAGGAGTAATGAAGAAAATTCACCCTGTTAGTTAGAGCTATGTCAGGAGTTGAGGCAGTCCGAAAATCAAAGTAGGTGGGAAAGAAAGGGCCGATATGGAGTGCAGTCTGTCGTCGAAGATAGTCTACTATGTCTCTCCCTACCTGGTTGGAAGTAGTGTATCCTAAATAGGGATGTCGGGCGTTCAAGTCCCCGACAAGGAAAACAGGTGTCTGTCTGCGGAGGAGTCGGAGGAAGTCAGGATGGGGAAGGTAAGGTCTGCGGGGAGGGAGGTAGCTGGTGGCAATAAGGAGGGGTCCGTCTATTGTTTCAATTTCGATAGCTAACGTCTCCGACAAAAAGTCGCCATGGACTTTGTGTCGTGTGTGAGACTTTATAGCAATTGCCACTCCGTCATTTATTTCGTTACTGACGTTCTGTTGGTATATCCTAAATCCAGGGATCTTAAGTCTAGTCTCGTCGCGCAGTCCGTGGCTGTTGATGAGAACAACGTCAGGGTCAAATTGTCTATATGTGTTAGTAAGGTCAAACTTACGTGTGTCCCAATGGAGTACATTGTGCTGGATTACTCGGAGACGGGGCATTATTCGCGTGTTACAGACAGCCTACCGGGGAGTAAGTCCGCCACAATTTGCCGGGGAGCCTTCTTTGCGCGTTCGTGGTCTTCGGTGGAGTAGATGGTCCAGTCCGTGAGGGAGTCTAGGTTCTCCTTCACGTGGTCTAAGACCGCTTCCTCCGCTCCTGAAGGCCCAGTGTGGCAGAGTACCAGTGCCCCATGACGGAGAGCATGGTTGAACTCCCTCCGGGTGTTGGGGGTCTTCCTCTTATCTGTCTTGGCCATGAAGCCAAACCTGATGACCTCGACGTCGTTTTGCTGGTCGTCCTCGTCCTCAGAGTCCTCTGAGGCTGAGGAGGCAGCGGAAGCGGAGTCTTCTGTGGCGCCTTGGGCGGTGGTGGAAGGTGTGGAGACTGGAGGTGCTGTGGGAGCGGCCAGGGAGGTCGCAAGGGAGACAGCCCTGGCGAAGGCATCCGGAGCTTGAAGAGGTGGCGGTGGAGGAAGCTTCACGTTGGGCAGACCATTCTCGGCAAGACTCGCTGAGAGAGTCTGTTGGAAGCACCCTGGAGAGGCCACATTGGAAAGATGTGCGTGAAGCAAGCACATCAATCCGGTCAGCGACTTGGTGGGGTCGATAGGTCCAAGGTTGGGGGGTTGGGGTGTGGCCGGGAGCGAGGCAGACGTCGTCTGAGCGAATGATACGCCTGGCTTGGTGCGAGCCTGGCGCATCGCCTCCTCCTTCTTCTTCAGGGCCTCCTTGCGGGTGGGACACCGCATGGCTCTGGCGCTGTGGTCCCCTCCGCAGTTGAGGCATGATTTTGTTGTGGCAGAACAGTTCCTGAAGGTGTGTTCCCGGCTGCCGCACTCAGAACACCGGACGTAATCCGCTGGGTGGGGGCAGCTCCTGGTGTGGTGTTCTTCCACGGCGTTGCACCTATTACAGGTCAGGAGAGGTGTGTATGTCTCCTGCCGCAACTGGTGCCCTGGCACGTGGATACAAAAAAGGTGCAAGCCTTCTGTCAGAGCCTTCGTGGCCATATCTGCACGCGTGAAGGTTATCTTCATGGTGGGTGAGCGAGGGAACTTGAAAACACCCTCCACGGCGGCCCAATCATGCTGGCTTCCTACTTCGTCGGCGATTTCCTCCGCCGTGTGCTCATATATAAGTTCGTCCAGTCCTGAGCAGATCACCGTGCGCTGTGCTCGGAGCTCAGGGGGCAACAGGGGGGTGAATCCATCACCAGACAGTCGAGCAGGCATGCCATCCTGGAAGATAGCATCGGCGTCCTTGTCTGTGGGTGTGAGAACCACCACAGCGTCACTGGCCGGTATAAGCCTAGTAACCTTGATGGTCGGGGCCAGGAGGGCGAGGAGGCGCCGGCGCACCCCAATGTCTCTGGGGTTGGGGTGTTTTATTCTGACTCGGCCCATGATGCCGGTCAGAGCCTGCGCAGCAGCCGCCTAAAAACGGGCTGGTCACCCATGCCCCGTGGCGAGGATTCCTTACGCCGGGGCACAGCACTGCACACTTGGTGTGCACTAACGCAGCCGGAGCTGCGTAAGAAGCACTGCACTGGGCACACAACACTAATACTTCACCAAGGTCTTGCTGCACAGCACTAACACACACACTGTTGGGGCTAATCCTAGGCACTGGGGGGAGCGGGCGGTCACCCGTCCAGCGCCTGACCGGAGTCGAAGCTTAACCCTGCATACGCACACTCGGGAGAACACTGCACTGGGGGCACACTTCACTTCACTACACAGACACTCGCTCACTTCGCAAACACTTCACTACAGTTTATCCATGCAAAACAATACACCCGCACTGTATGGAATGTCCTGGATGCTGGGGCATTCTATGGAGGGAGCACAACACTGGGGAACACTGTTGGTACACTGGGGAACACTGAAGCGAAAGACCGCTGAAGAGCAAACACTGTGCACTGGAGTTTGAGTCCAGGTCGCTGAAGGAATAAATCCGGAGCACTGGGGGTCGTGGAGTGTTTCTTGGTGGAGGAGGAAGGAAACCTGGATATCAGGGTCGCAGAGGCGCAGCGATGTGCCCAAGTGAAGCCTGAGCACTGCAGAGATGAACCCTGCCTCTCCCGCACTCAGTCACGCACTGAGTCAAGTGGAAGAGATGTGTGTAGTCTTCACTCCACGAGGTCTAGTTGCCTAGTGAGCCGCACAAGGCTGAAAGTGGGGCGGGCGGCCGGTCGCTGATTGGCTGAAAGCAATGCTCTCAGCCGAGTGCGAACAGCAAGAGGACTGGCCGAGGATTGTTCTTGTCCTACGGACAAGAACAGCTGGGCGGACGACAGGAGTGCGGTGCAAGACGTCTGTACTCCACGGCGGCTGAGTGGTCTCTGTGTGCGTTTTCTCAGTTGAAAAGTGGTATATATATTAGCGTGCCTACTCAGGATCAGGAGTCGCCACCTCAGCGAGCGTCCTGATTGGTCCAGACGCGCTCTGGGCCGATCTGATCTCGCGTATATATAGCCGTTTTTCCCAAAATTCACTACTTGCTCGCAGAGCTACCGACGAGGTTAGAGTACTCGCGCTCCTCATTTATCACCAACAACAACAACTACTACTACTACTACTACTACCACAACATCCATTATCATGTCTGGACGCGGCAAGGGAGGAAAGGTGAAGGGAAAGTCAAAGTCCCGTTCCAGTCGTGCTGGACTCCAGTTCCCGGTCGGCAGGATTCATCGCCTTCTAAGGAAAGGCAACTACGCCGAGCGCGTGGGTGCTGGTGCCCCCGTGTACCTTGCGGCAGTTATGGAGTACCTGGCTGCTGAAGTCCTTGAGCTTGCCGGCAATGCCGCCCGTGACAACAAGAAGACTCGCATCATCCCACGTCACCTGCAGCTGGCCATCCGCAACGACGAGGAACTTAACAAGCTCCTCTCCGGAGTCACCATTGCACAGGGTGGCGTGCTGCCCAACATTCAGGCCGTGCTCCTTCCCAAGAAGACTGAGAAGAAGTAAATAAAGGGCCTCCCTCCCCTTCAGCCAATATCACCATCAATCCGGCTCCTCTTCGGAGCCACACGTTCAAACATCTAGAGAGTTGTGTAGACTATACTGGTATATCAATAATAAGCAAGTAGTGTATACTATATTTCTACTAATGTACCTGCTGTGTGTCACAGTGGAGAGTTGATTAGATGTGTTGCCTATTGTGATATGTTGAGCGTCTTTTTCATCTCAATGTATATTTTGTTTTATGAGAAACTGAGAACGATGAGGGGCGTGATCATTGAAATAAGTCAATGATAATAATAATAATAATAATAATAATAATAATAATAATAATAATAATAATAATAATGATAATAATAATAATAATAATAATAATAATAATAATGATAATAATAATAATACTTGGAGAAGACCTGATGAAGTGAGAAAGATGGTTATAATTAATAATGGTTTCTTTTCTTAGCTCAGATAGTGATAGTGAACATGGTTATGAGAAAGTAGTAGTAATAATAGTAGTCTATGGTCCTTCTTTCTTTTCATGTTTGTGGACCTTAAAAAGGTCCGGGAGATGATGTTATTCAATGATGATAATGCAAGCTGAATAGCTGGCACCATCTCAATAATGGAGCGATTTAACCACCAAATCCGTACAGGGTACGGCCCTGACGCTTGAGGGCGTAGACAACGTCCATGGCAGTAACGGTCTTACGCTTGGCGTGCTCGGTATAGGTGACAGCATCCCTGATAACGTTCTCAAGGAACACCTTGAGCACCCCACGAGTCTCCTCGTAGATGAGACCAGAGATGCGCTTGACGCCACCTCGGCGAGCTAGACGACGGATAGCAGGCTTGGTGATTCCCTGGATGTTATCACGCAGAACCTTACGGTGACGCTTGGCGCCTCCCTTTCCAAGACCCTTGCCTCCCTTGCCGCGGCCAGTCATGGTGATGAGAGCTGCTAGTACGACGTCCGAACGGTCTAACAGGAAGCTCACGAATGTGCCTCAAAATAACATAACATAACAAAGAGAGAAAAGATGGGGAGGGAGAAGTGGGGATAGTGGGAAGAATAGGGGGGTGATAAGAAGGGAATTGTAGTAGGAGAAATAGTCACTGGGGCTTGACCCAGGCGCAATTTGAATTAGGAGGGACATCTTTTTTTTATGTTTTTTATTTATTTATTTATTTTTTTTTTTTAACGTGTTATATTCATTCTAAGATGGCCAGGAAGACAAGGGCTTTATCGGGGAAAGCAGGAGAGTCCTCCACCAACCGAGCAAGCCAAGCCCAACACAGCCACAGCCACGGACGCCGCCCACGCACCCAAATCCCCGGGCCAAACCACGCACAAGTTAGGGGCCAGACTATCCAGAGCCTGCATTATCAGGTTGTGAAAGAGGAGTGAAGGACAGTCAGAGTAAAAAGGGTTTTTTTGTGCTTTTTATTGGTTCAAAGAAGGACAGAGGAAGAATTGCATCCGTATAGCGGAGGGACCTACAGTTTTACGTGGGTTCCGAACCACGGATAGTAGTAGAGTGATTTGGTGATGGCCGGGATATTTATTGTATGATGTAATGTGGTGGGTGAAAAAAGCGGTGTTGGTCCTTTTTTCTTGTGTCCTGTGACTCGTCCTGCAAAAAGGCCACCCTGCTAAAAAAAAAAAAAAAAAAAAAAAAAAAAAAAAAAATATATATATATAAATATATATATATATATACATATATACACATACACACACATACATACATATATACATATATACATATACATACATATATACACATATATACATATACACATATACACACATATACATATATATATATATATATATATATATATATATATATATATATATATATATATATATATATATATATATATATATATATATATATATAAATATAATATAAAAAATGTCGTGGTGTTATATGCATGGGGAGGGAGAGGATGGTTTGTGATAATGATTGACGTGATGGTAGGATGTGCAATGACAGAGGCTCGAAAAGGCTCCCTCACCGCAACGAGGGGTCAAATCTAATACCATCTGCCTGCACGCGGTAAGTCGCTGGTGGCGGGGGGTGAATGGGGATTCCTGCATGGA
>NC_087167.1:23418494-23428494 GCF_035594125.1 Scylla paramamosain
GGGTGGAATCAAAAGCTTTTCGTCTCATCAACTCCTCTCCTCTAACTGACTGTCTTCAGCTTCTCTCTCACCGCCGCAATGTTGCATATCTAGCTGTCTTCTACCGCTATTTTCATGCTAACTGCTCTTCTGATCTTGCTAACTGCATGCCTCCCCTCCTTCCGTGGCCTCGCTGCACAAGACTTTCTTCTTTCTCTCACCTCTATTCTGTCCACTTCTCTAACGCAAGAGTTAACTAGTATTCTCAATCATTCATCCCTTTCTCTGGTAAACTCTGGAACTCCCTGCCTGCTTCCGTATTTCCACCTTCCTATGACTTGAATTCCTTCAAGAGGGAGGTTTCAAGACACTTATTCATCATTTTTTGACCACTGCTTTGACCCCTGTATGGGACTGGCATTTCAGTGGGCATTTTTTTTATTACATTTTTGTTGCCCTTGGCCAGTGTCCTTCCTACATAAAAAAAAAAAAAAAATAGTAGTAGTAGTAGCAGTAGTAGTAGTAGTAGTAGTAGTAGTAGTAATGCTATTTTTCATATATTTAGTAATTTTTTTTTTTCATATTATTATTTATATTTATATTTTTTGTTTTGTTTTGACATTCATACGAATGCTATAAAGGTGAAGCATAGAAATTTATTTGATTGATTAATTAATTTATATATCTATTTATTTTGATTTTTTAAATTAATTAATTTATTTATTTTTATTATTATTATTTTTTTTTTTTATGTCTCTATGATAAGCAAAGCATTATAGAATTTATGAAAGCACATATCCTCTAGAGTCTTGCCCTACAAAAGATTCTGTAAAGTAAAAAATAAAGGGAATAAGTGTCAGTGACGTTTGATGAATAGAGGAAGGCGTGGCAGAAATTACCATAAAACGTATATAAATGAAAATTTATCTTCCTCGTATTTTCCAACTTGCGTTTGCTTCTTGAAAATTTAACTGGGTGGGTCATATAGCAGACATATTGTTCTTTCCTCCATTGTAGTTTGTTTCCAGCAAGCCCCCTAAATAAAGTTTCTGTTTTTTTTTTTTTTTTTTTTTTTTTAAAGAAATGAGGAATTACATTCTAACGCTGATCACTGAGCGGAGCGTAGACGAGCTGCTATCCTCAAGGACGTTACCTCTCTCTCTCTCTCTCTCTCTCTCTAAATAAGACTTTAAATAAAAAGAATATATATATATATATATATATATATATATATATATATATATATATATATATATATATATATATATATATATATATATATATATATATATATATATATATATATATATATATATATTAAAAGACAATGAATATCCTCTGGGGAAGGGGTGACAATCCTTATTTAACCCTTAATTTCAGTTGAATTTTGACAAGTCTACGTTAAAATGTTTCCATTTTTCTGCAGTGATAAAGAAACGTAGAGGGGTAGCTAATATATTTAATTGTTAATTGTATCTTTTTTTCTTTCTTTTTTTCATTTATTCTTTTATTAATTTTTCTTTTCATTGCTTAATTATGCATTATGCCGACACTGCAGGTTACAATTGCAGATATTGCAAGTATTTTTGACACAATACAAGTACATCCAGCTAAACTATTGCTACAGTATAGAGAGAGTATTTCGATTACATACCTTATTCTTCATCTTCTTTTCTTCTTTTTTTTTTTTAATAAATATAATAATAAATAAATAAGTAAATAGGTATTGTCAAATGAAATCGTCGAGATTACGCAGGGGTTTCGGGCAATACTTGGATGGGTGACTACACAAGCCTCATCTGTCTGAAAAAAAATAAATAAATAAAAAAAATAAGAATAAGAATAGGGAGAATGAACGAAAATTTTAAGTAATAAAGATAACAGTAAGAATTATTATAACAAGAATAAGAAAAATTACAATAAAGGAATATAAAAAAAAAGAAAGAAAGCATCCCATGTCTTTCTTCCTAATTGTCATAGAAGGGTGAATTCTTTTGTATATTTTCCAACATTTCCAATACAACGATATGAATGGGGGAAGAAAGAATAAGAATAATAGAAAGAAGGCCTCCCAACACCTAGTTCTCCGGTCTTGGCCAATTAGCTAACGGCGGGATCAGCGCAGTTAAGCAGGGGGTCCGGGAAGAACTTGGATGGGTGACCACAAAAGCCTCATCTCTCTGAGAATAGAAAAAAATAGCAATAAGAATGAGGAGAATGAACGAAAAACGAAAATAATAAAATAACAATAACAACTATAATAAAAAAAAGAAGATTAAGAATAAAAAGAACAAAAATAAGGGAAAAAAGTAATAATATATCTCTCTTGCTAATTGTCGTAGAATTATGAATGAAGGGTTAATTTTAGTGCATATTTTCCAACATTTTCAGCACAACAATGCAACAACAATACAGGAAAGAATAAGAATAAGAGAAATAAGCCCTCCCAACACCTTGTTCTCCGCTCTTGACCAATCAGCTGACGGCGGGATCAGCAAGGTTAAGCAGGGGGTCCGGGCAGAACTTGGATGGGTGACCGCACAAGCCTCATCTCTCTAAAAGTAGGATAAATAAGAATAAGATAAGGAAGAATAATAAAAAAAAATGAAAATAATAAAGATAACAATATTAATTATGACAAGAATAAGAAAAAAATAGAATAAAAAGAATGAAAAAAATAAGAATATCACAACTTTCTTGCTAATTGTCTTAGAATTTTAAATGACATGTCAGTTCTGCTGTATATTTTCCAAGATTTGTTATGAATGAGGGAAGAAAGAATAAGAATAAGAATAAGAATAAGAACAAAATGAATTAGACTAACAATAATGATCACATCTTTCATGCGGTGACTGCGTGGGCGATGAGCCTCACTGGACGTTTCTGACCAATCACAAGGCAGGGTTGGAGTCGTCGGGCCCACCCGATTCATATATAAAGGGATTTTGTGGGAAGCGCGGGCAGACTCAGCTGAGTGTTCGTTGTGAGTTGTTGTTACCACAACTATGGCACGTACCAAGCAAACGGCTCGCAAGTCCACTGGTGGCAAGGCGCCCCGCAAGCAGCTTGCTACAAAGGCAGCTCGCAAGTCTGCTCCAGCCACTGGAGGTGTCAAGAAACCCCACCGTTACAGGCCTGGAACCGTTGCTCTCCGTGAGATCCGCCGTTATCAGAAGAGCACTGAGCTGCTTATCAGGAAACTGCCTTTCCAGCGCCTGGTGCGTGAAATTGCTCAGGATTTCAAGACTGACCTCCGCTTCCAGTCCTCTGCTGTCATGGCTCTCCAGGAAGCTTCCGAGGCTTACCTCGTGGGTCTGTTTGAGGATACCAACCTGTGCGCCATCCATGCCAAGCGCGTGACTATCATGCCAAAGGACATCCAACTGGCTCGTCGCATCCGTGGCGAGCGTGCCTAAGAAGTCATCCACGAATGATCTTCATAACAGCAATATCTAGGCCCTTTTTAGGGCCAAACATCTCTTTCATTAAAGAATTTTCATAGACAATCTGTTTGGTTTTGTGGAAGAAAATATTTATTTTCCATCTTTCAGTATCAGGTATCGACTTTCAACTCAATATCCTTCCCCCCTTTTTTTTTTTTTATATTATTATTATTATTCCCTCTTCCATGGCCATATCTCTTTCACTTGGGAGAATTTTTATCTTTCTTTATCTCTATTTTTTTTTTATCTTTTCTTTATCTCCACAGAATAATAATCACGATAATAATAAGCATAATAATAATAATAATAATAATAATAATAATAATAATAATAATAATAATAATAATGATACAATAATTATTATAATAATAATCATAATAAAAACAACAATATTAATATTATTAATAATGATAATAATAATAATAATAATAATAATAATAATAATAATAATAATAATAAAAATAATAATAATAATAATATTAATAATAATAACAATAATTATAATAATAATGCATTTGTCTATATCGTATCTTTTTTCCTTTTCAAGTGTGGCTCCAATGGAGCCGGGTATTATTTTATACTGGCAGCAGTATACTGGCCGCCTGTTTACTTGGAGGAGGTATACTTGGTAACAGCCTTGGTGCCTTCAGAAACAGCGTGTTTTGCCAGTTCACCAGGCAGAAGAAGACGGACAGCGGTCTGGATTTCCCGGCTGGTGATGGTGGAGCGCTTGTTATAGTGTGCCAGGCGGGATGCCTCGGCAGCGATGCGCTCGAAAATGTCATTCACGAACGAGTTCATGATTGACATGGCCTTGGAGGACACGCCAGTGTCTGGGTGGACTTGCTTGAGCACCTTGTAGATGTAGATGGAGTAGCTCTCCTTCCTCCTGCGCTTCTTCTTCTTGTCGCCCTTGGCAATGGCCTTCTGTGCCTTGCCAGCTTTCTTGGCAGCCTTTCCTGATGCTTTGGGAGGCATAGTGTCGCCGTACTGCTGTGAGAACGAGTGTGCGTTTTAAACATTTTAAACATTTTAAACATTTTATTAAGAAAGGGGGATGAAATACAGTTCAGGGAGGGAAACAAGGGTAAGTACGAAATACAGAAATATAGGGGAAGTTTACAGTTACCGGGCGGTCCGGTTTGCTGTGGCATACATTGCTCTCCAACTTGTGGCCTTAGTACTTTATTGTTGGATAAGCTATGTGTACATTTGGGACTATGCGTGTTCAAGTTTAGTTAAGTTGTACAGATGAAATGATGATTAACTTAATAGTGACAATGAACTTTACAGTCAGTGATATACTGGTTCTGGATACGGATATTTCTCCAGGGAAAGTAGGCTCCTTGGGAACCATGCATGGCTTGATGGAGGTGCAGCGTCGTGCAATGTCTGAAGAGTTGTGAAATGCTCCCACCGCTCTTCTTCCATTCTTTTCCACACCTGCGTTGCCATCTCGTGCAGCCGAATGTTTATAGGAGCGATCGACGCTCGCTGGTGGAGCTCCTCATTCGTGGTCAGGTCCTCCCATCTGGTGTTGTAGGCGAACCGGAGAGCAGCATTCTGCACCTTTTGGAGACGGCTAATTGTAGATCTGCTCAGCGCGTGGGTTGGAACTGGAGGGTAAGTTAGCACGGGCACTACCAGGGCCTTGACAAGGTGGAGTTTGAGGTTCACTGGCAAGTCCTTGAAGCGGTAGAGTCTGGTGAGGGCAACTCTTGCCTGAGATGCCCTCTCTGCAGCGTGGGAGAGGTAGCCTCGTGATGTGATCTGCAGACCAAGGAGGCGCCCCTTCGTTTTGAACTCTACCTCTTCATCCTCCACCAGCAGGGTCGCAGGTCTGAGGGTAGAGGTGGGGATGACCGTGAATTTGCCTACGTTGGTCTTGATTTTCCACCTTTTCTCATAGGAGTTGACCCTGGCTATGTCCCTGCCAGTGCGCGCGTTGAGCATTGCTCTGGAGCGCCCCGGATGGAAGAGCACCTGGGAAACATCATCGGCGTATTGGACGTTGAGACCATGCCAGGCGTCTGGGTAGTCCCTGGTGTACACAGCGTACAGCATAGGCGAGAGGACGCTCCCCTGGGGAACACCCATTTCCAGCCTGAACGGGGAACCAGTATGAGCACCGACCTTGACCCTTGCCGTCCGGTCCGCCAGGTAGTCGCATAGTAGGCGCTCAACAGGGTCGGGGAGCTCCAGCTGCAGGATCTTGTATTTAAGCCCCATGTGCCATACCCTGTCGAACGCTTTGCTGACGTCGCGAAGGACGAGGTTGCAGCGGTGGCCTTCGGCCTGATGAATGGCAAGGGTCTCAGTTGCCACCGCGATGGCGTGGGCGGTGCCTCGTCCCTGCCTAAAGCCGTACTGTGCCATGTTGAACCATCTTCCTTCTTCAAGGTGTGCTCGAAGCCGTCTCCCTACCACCCGCTCCAGCATCTTCCCAGGCACCTCCAGGAGGGAGATAGGCCTGTAATTAGCTGGCCGGTTGGGTGATTTCCCAGCCTTCGGAATGAACCGCATTACAGCACCTTTCAGGCCATCTGGAAAGTATCCGGCGGAGAGGGCTGCACTGAATATATGGCTGAGGCGCTGTAGTGCGATTCGTGGCAGATGCATGAGGATGGTTTTCCCTATCCCGCTGCTCCCCGGTGATGTCTCCTTGGCGGAGCTCACCGCTGCTCTCAGTTCCTCTGTAGAGATACTGCAGTCCAGGTGGGAGGACCCCGTCAACCTCGCAGGGTCTGCTGTGTGGTGTGGAGTTATCCTGTGAGAGTTAGTCAGCATAAATTCATGTACAATGTTCTGGTCTGCGTCAGCGTCATCGTCGTCGTTGTCCCTAAAAACCTGTTCCCATATGGATGTAAAAAGTCTTTCTTTCTCTCTGTCAGTGTGATGTTTTTGTCCATTGTCGTCAATCAAATATACGTTAGGTTGTTTAGACTGTCCTGATAGTGTCTTGAGTCTATTCCAGAATTGTCGTGGTCGTTTGTACTTAACTGTCAAGTCAGTCACTGTCCGTCCCCAGTAGGTCGTTGCCTCTGTCCGTCTCAGCTCATGTAGCGACTGCCGTAAGAGCGTGTATCGTCTGTAGTCGGTCGTCGTCCAGCCGGTCCTTGCCGCTCTATCACGCAGTGCCTGAAATTGTATTTGAGTCAGTATTGTGTTCCGTGATGGTCGAGGTCCTGGCGTCTTCCTATACGTCTTCTGTGGGACATGTCGAGCTACTGCGTCCTTCACTGTCCTTGTCCATCTGTCTAGCGCATCGTCGATGTCTTCTAGGGTCCCGTAAGAGACGTCTGGGTGATCTGTCATCTGGAGGTCGTGATCAGTTTGGAAGGCATCCCAGTCAGTCCTGTGTAGAACATAAGAAGCTGTAGTTGGTGTAAGGATGGGTGAAGTGGAGATGTCCATTATGACTGGAATGTGGTCACTGGAGGTCAGGGGTCCTGGAATTATAGAGTGAAAGAGAAAGTTGTTGCTATTGGTGAGAATGATGTCTGGGGAAGTCGCTGTAAGAGGTCCATAGTAGGTTGGAAACTGGGGCCCTATGTGTCTGGCTGTTCGGTGTCGTAAGTATTGTATTAGGTCACGCCCCACAGTGTTGGTCGATTTAGTCCCTAGTGTAGGGTGTCTGGCGTTTAAGTCGCCTGCTATGAAGACAGGTGTCTCTCTCCGTAACAGCCTAAGGAAGTCTGGGTGGGGTAGGTAAGGTCGTCTTGGGGGTAAGTATGATGTTGCTATCGTTACTGGTCCATCTGTCGTGTGTGTGGTAACTGCTAATGTTTCTGAAAGGAAGTCGTCATCTATCCTGTGAACTATTCTTGTCTTAATTGCAATGGCTACTCCATCCATAGGTTGGCTGTCAGTATTTCGCTTGTACACTCTGTAACCCGGGATTGTCAGCTTGGAGTCGGTCTTGAGTCCGTGGCTTGTAAGGAGTATTATGTCCGGGTCAAAGCGTCTGTACGTGTTGATGAGGTCAAACTTTCGTGTTTCCCAGCTCAGAACATTATGTAGAATTATACGTAGTCTTGTCATTGTGTGTGGCTGGTCTTGTTGGTCCTGCGTTGCGAGGTCTTCCGAGGGATTGGGCCATTCTTCAGGGCGGAGAACACATCGTCTGGAACAGACTGGCAGTGATGCTGGAGCGAACCCTTGTATCTCCTCAGCCACTCCTGAACATTTGGCGTGTCTTCCTCTCCTCCAGAGTGGCCAAATTTGTAGCGACCCTCTCGTAGCCCTGATTTGAGGTGTGAGTAAGTGAGTGCCTTGGGCCAGGAGTCGGATGCTCGTTTGTAAACGGAGACCTCGATCCTTTCTTCATCTTCTTCATCTTCCTCTTCTTCTTCTACTGCTTTCGGGTGTTTGCCTTCGCTGTCTTTTACCTGAAGTGTTGGGGGTTCGTCATTTTCGTTAGTATCCTCTTGGTGCTCCGATCGATGGTTTTCAGTGGTATCCGTGGCAGGGGACGTGGTGGCAGCTGAGGTCATCTGTGCCAAGTCTGAGGCACCCGTTATCGCTCTCAGGATATCGGATGAGGGTGGATGTGGTGGGAGCCTCACTTCCGGAAGTCCGTTCAGCCTCAGGCTTTCATTCAAAGTGGCCTGGAAGCTACCCGGCTTGGCGCTGTTGACGAGATGTGCGTGAAGTACGCACATCAGTCCTGTCAGGTTGTGTCCTGCCACGTTCTGAGTGGGGGGTGCCTGTGCTGCCTGGGAGTATGAGAAATTAGGTTGAGTCCTGTTTCTCCTCTGCTCTTCTTCTTTCTCCCTCAGCGCCTCCTTGCGGACCGGACAGCGCATCGCTCTGGCACTGTGAGGGCCATCGCAGTTGATGCATTTCTTCTCCCGGGCCTGGCAGTCTCGGAAGGTATGGTCCGAGCTTGCACACTCTGAGCAGCGTTTGTAGGTGTTCGGGTGAGGGCACTGACTTGTGGCATGCGTCTCCACTGCATAGCACCTGTTGCAGGAGAGTATAGGTATATAAACCTCCTGCCGGATCTGATGGGGAGGCACAGACATGCTGAACATCAGGATCCCATTATCAGTGGCCTTTTTGGACATTTCGCTGCTCCTGAAGGTGATCTTGACCGTGCTAGAGCGGGGGAACTTATATACCTCCGCTACCTTCGCCCATCCATTGGAACGCTCGATTTCTTCCTGTATGCCTTCAGCTGTATGCTCACATATCAGCTCATCGAGCTGAAAGCACAGGACCGTCCGCTGGGCTTTGAGCTCGGGTGGGAGCAAGGGGTTGAAACCTCCTTCCAGCAGAGCTTTTAGTACTTTTCTCAGTTGAAAAGTGGTATATATATTAGCGTGCCTACTCAGGATCAGGAGTCGCCACCTCAGCGAGCGTCCTGATTGGTCCAGACGCGCTCTGGGCCGATCTGATCTCGCGTATATATAGCCGTTTTTCCCAAAATTCACTACTTGCTCGCAGAGCTACCGACGAGATTAGAGTACTCGCGCTCCTCATTTATCACCAACAACAACAACTACTACTACTACTACTACTACCACAACATCCATTATCATGTCTGGACGCGGCAAGGGAGGAAAGGTGAAGGGAAAGTCAAAGTCCCGTTCCAGTCGTGCTGGACTCCAGTTCCCGGTCGGCAGGATTCATCGCCTTCTAAGGAAAGGCAACTACGCCGAGCGCGTGGGTGCTGGTGCCCCCGTGTACCTTGCGGCAGTTATGGAGTACCTGGCTGCTGAAGTCCTTGAGCTTGCCGGCAATGCCGCCCGTGACAACAAGAAGACTCGCATCATCCCACGTCACCTGCAGCTGGCCATCCGCAACGACGAGGAACTTAACAAGCTCCTCTCCGGAGTCACCATTGCACAGGGTGGCGTGCTGCCCAACATTCAGGCCGTGCTCCTTCCCAAGAAGACTGAGAAGAAGTAAATAAAGGGCCTCCCTCCCCTTCAGCCAATATCACCATCAATCCGGCTCCTCTTCGGAGCCACACGTTCAAACATCTAGAGAGTTGTGTAGACTATACTGGTATATCAATAATAAGCAAGTAGTGTATACTATATTTCTACTAATGTACCTGCTGTGTGTCACAGTGGAGAGTTGATTAGATGTGTTGCCTATTGTGATATGTTGAGCGTCTTTTTCATCTCAATGTATATTTTGTTTTATGAGAAACTGAGAACGATGAGGGGCGTGATCATTGAAATAAGTCAATGATAATAATAATAATAATAATAATAATAATAATAATAATAATAATAATAATAATGATAATAATAATAATAATAATAATAATAATAATAATAATGATAATAATAATAATACTTGGAGAAGACCTGATGAAGTGAGAAAGATGGTTATAATTAATAATGGTTTCTTTTCTTAGCTCAGATAGTGATAGTGAACATGGTTATGAGAAAGTAGTAGTAATAATAGTAGTCTATGGTCCTTCTTTCTTTTCATGTTTGTGGACCTTAAAAAGGTCCGGGAGATGATGTTATTCAATGATGATAATGCAAGCTGAATAGCTGGCACCATCTCAATAATGGAGCGATTTAACCACCAAATCCGTACAGGGTACGGCCCTGACGCTTGAG
>NC_087167.1:23433494-23445994 GCF_035594125.1 Scylla paramamosain
AAGTTAGGTGTTCTGAGACGTCTCCGCCAGTTTTTCTCACCCCCCCAGCTGCTAACTCTGTACAAGGGCCTTATCCGTCCATGTATGGAGTATGCTTCACATGTCTGAGGGGGGTTCCACTCATACTGCTTTTCTAGACAGGGTGGAATCAAAAGCTTTTCGTCTCATCAACTCCTCTCCTCTAACTGACTGTCTTCAGCTTCTCTCTCACCGCCGCAATGTTGCATATCTAGCTGTCTTCTACCGCTATTTTCATGCTAACTGCTCTTCTGATCTTGCTAACTGCATGCCTCCCCTCCTTCCGTGGCCTCGCTGCACAAGACTTTCTTCTTTCTCTCACCTCTATTCTGTCCACTTCTCTAACGCAAGAGTTAACTAGTATTCTCAATCATTCATCCCTTTCTCTGGTAAACTCTGGAACTCCCTGCCTGCTTCCGTATTTCCACCTTCCTATGACTTGAATTCCTTCAAGAGGGAGGTTTCAAGACACTTATTCATCATTTTTTGACCACTGCTTTGACCCCTGTATGGGACTGGCATTTCAGTGGGCATTTTTTTTATTACATTTTTGTTGCCCTTGGCCAGTGTCCTTCCTACATAAAAAAAAAAAAAAAATAGTAGTAGTAGTAGCAGTAGTAGTAGTAGTAGTAGTAGTAGTAGTAATGCTATTTTTCATATATTTAGTAATTTTTTTTTTTCATATTATTATTTATATTTATATTTTTTGTTTTGTTTTGACATTCATACGAATGCTATAAAGGTGAAGCATAGAAATTTATTTGATTGATTAATTAATTTATATATCTATTTATTTTGATTTTTTAAATTAATTAATTTATTTATTTTTATTATTATTATTTTTTTTTTTTATGTCTCTATGATAAGCAAAGCATTATAGAATTTATGAAAGCACATATCCTCTAGAGTCTTGCCCTACAAAAGATTCTGTAAAGTAAAAAATAAAGGGAATAAGTGTCAGTGACGTTTGATGAATAGAGGAAGGCGTGGCAGAAATTACCATAAAACGTATATAAATGAAAATTTATCTTCCTCGTATTTTCCAACTTGCGTTTGCTTCTTGAAAATTTAACTGGGTGGGTCATATAGCAGACATATTGTTCTTTCCTCCATTGTAGTTTGTTTCCAGCAAGCCCCCTAAATAAAGTTTCTGTTTTTTTTTTTTTTTTTTTTTTTTTAAAGAAATGAGGAATTACATTCTAACGCTGATCACTGAGCGGAGCGTAGACGAGCTGCTATCCTCAAGGACGTTACCTCTCTCTCTCTCTCTCTCTCTCTCTAAATAAGACTTTAAATAAAAAGAATATATATATATATATATATATATATATATATATATATATATATATATATATATATATATATATATATATATATATATATATATATATATATATATATATATATATATATTAAAAGACAATGAATATCCTCTGGGGAAGGGGTGACAATCCTTATTTAACCCTTAATTTCAGTTGAATTTTGACAAGTCTACGTTAAAATGTTTCCATTTTTCTGCAGTGATAAAGAAACGTAGAGGGGTAGCTAATATATTTAATTGTTAATTGTATCTTTTTTTCTTTCTTTTTTTCATTTATTCTTTTATTAATTTTTCTTTTCATTGCTTAATTATGCATTATGCCGACACTGCAGGTTACAATTGCAGATATTGCAAGTATTTTTGACACAATACAAGTACATCCAGCTAAACTATTGCTACAGTATAGAGAGAGTATTTCGATTACATACCTTATTCTTCATCTTCTTTTCTTCTTTTTTTTTTTTAATAAATATAATAATAAATAAATAAGTAAATAGGTATTGTCAAATGAAATCGTCGAGATTACGCAGGGGTTTCGGGCAATACTTGGATGGGTGACTACACAAGCCTCATCTGTCTGAAAAAAAATAAATAAATAAAAAAAATAAGAATAAGAATAGGGAGAATGAACGAAAATTTTAAGTAATAAAGATAACAGTAAGAATTATTATAACAAGAATAAGAAAAATTACAATAAAGGAATATAAAAAAAAAGAAAGAAAGCATCCCATGTCTTTCTTCCTAATTGTCATAGAAGGGTGAATTCTTTTGTATATTTTCCAACATTTCCAATACAACGATATGAATGGGGGAAGAAAGAATAAGAATAATAGAAAGAAGGCCTCCCAACACCTAGTTCTCCGGTCTTGGCCAATTAGCTAACGGCGGGATCAGCGCAGTTAAGCAGGGGGTCCGGGAAGAACTTGGATGGGTGACCACAAAAGCCTCATCTCTCTGAGAATAGAAAAAAATAGCAATAAGAATGAGGAGAATGAACGAAAAACGAAAATAATAAAATAACAATAACAACTATAATAAAAAAAAGAAGATTAAGAATAAAAAGAACAAAAATAAGGGAAAAAAGTAATAATATATCTCTCTTGCTAATTGTCGTAGAATTATGAATGAAGGGTTAATTTTAGTGCATATTTTCCAACATTTTCAGCACAACAATGCAACAACAATACAGGAAAGAATAAGAATAAGAGAAATAAGCCCTCCCAACACCTTGTTCTCCGCTCTTGACCAATCAGCTGACGGCGGGATCAGCAAGGTTAAGCAGGGGGTCCGGGCAGAACTTGGATGGGTGACCGCACAAGCCTCATCTCTCTAAAAGTAGGATAAATAAGAATAAGATAAGGAAGAATAATAAAAAAAAATGAAAATAATAAAGATAACAATATTAATTATGACAAGAATAAGAAAAAAATAGAATAAAAAGAATGAAAAAAATAAGAATATCACAACTTTCTTGCTAATTGTCTTAGAATTTTAAATGACATGTCAGTTCTGCTGTATATTTTCCAAGATTTGTTATGAATGAGGGAAGAAAGAATAAGAATAAGAATAAGAATAAGAACAAAATGAATTAGACTAACAATAATGATCACATCTTTCATGCGGTGACTGCGTGGGCGATGAGCCTCACTGGACGTTTCTGACCAATCACAAGGCAGGGTTGGAGTCGTCGGGCCCACCCGATTCATATATAAAGGGATTTTGTGGGAAGCGCGGGCAGACTCAGCTGAGTGTTCGTTGTGAGTTGTTGTTACCACAACTATGGCACGTACCAAGCAAACGGCTCGCAAGTCCACTGGTGGCAAGGCGCCCCGCAAGCAGCTTGCTACAAAGGCAGCTCGCAAGTCTGCTCCAGCCACTGGAGGTGTCAAGAAACCCCACCGTTACAGGCCTGGAACCGTTGCTCTCCGTGAGATCCGCCGTTATCAGAAGAGCACTGAGCTGCTTATCAGGAAACTGCCTTTCCAGCGCCTGGTGCGTGAAATTGCTCAGGATTTCAAGACTGACCTCCGCTTCCAGTCCTCTGCTGTCATGGCTCTCCAGGAAGCTTCCGAGGCTTACCTCGTGGGTCTGTTTGAGGATACCAACCTGTGCGCCATCCATGCCAAGCGCGTGACTATCATGCCAAAGGACATCCAACTGGCTCGTCGCATCCGTGGCGAGCGTGCCTAAGAAGTCATCCACGAATGATCTTCATAACAGCAATATCTAGGCCCTTTTTAGGGCCAAACATCTCTTTCATTAAAGAATTTTCATAGACAATCTGTTTGGTTTTGTGGAAGAAAATATTTATTTTCCATCTTTCAGTATCAGGTATCGACTTTCAACTCAATATCCTTCCCCCCTTTTTTTTTTTTTATATTATTATTATTATTCCCTCTTCCATGGCCATATCTCTTTCACTTGGGAGAATTTTTATCTTTCTTTATCTCTATTTTTTTTTTATCTTTTCTTTATCTCCACAGAATAATAATCACGATAATAATAAGCATAATAATAATAATAATAATAATAATAATAATAATAATAATGATACAATAATTATTATAATAATAATCATAATAAAAACAACAATATTAATATTATTAATAATGATAATAATAATAATAATAATAATAATAATAATAATAATAATAATAAAAATAATAATAATAATAATATTAATAATAATAACAATAATTATAATAATAATGCATTTGTCTATATCGTATCTTTTTTCCTTTTCAAGTGTGGCTCCAATGGAGCCGGGTATTATTTTATACTGGCAGCAGTATACTGGCCGCCTGTTTACTTGGAGGAGGTATACTTGGTAACAGCCTTGGTGCCTTCAGAAACAGCGTGTTTTGCCAGTTCACCAGGCAGAAGAAGACGGACAGCGGTCTGGATTTCCCGGCTGGTGATGGTGGAGCGCTTGTTATAGTGTGCCAGGCGGGATGCCTCGGCAGCGATGCGCTCGAAAATGTCATTCACGAACGAGTTCATGATTGACATGGCCTTGGAGGACACGCCAGTGTCTGGGTGGACTTGCTTGAGCACCTTGTAGATGTAGATGGAGTAGCTCTCCTTCCTCCTGCGCTTCTTCTTCTTGTCGCCCTTGGCAATGGCCTTCTGTGCCTTGCCAGCTTTCTTGGCAGCCTTTCCTGATGCTTTGGGAGGCATAGTGTCGCCGTACTGCTGTGAGAACGAGTGTGCGTTTTCTTTTTTTTTTATCTTTATTGAGGAAGTGGATGTTATAAAGGAGCGGGGGTGGGGGTAGGTGAGAGGACGGGAAAAAGTGTGTGAAATAAATGAAATACAGTTGGAGGTAGAAAGTGTCCGGGCGGTCCGGGAAGCTTTTTTTTTTTTTTTTTTTTTTTTTTTTTTTTTTTTCCCAAGTGATGAAGGATACATTATGTATAGTACATACATGATAATACACATGATATATAAACTATTTTGCATAACATTGTAGTTATATATATCAAGGTGGAGAGCAAAAACATAACTATTTTGCATAACATTGTAGTTATATATATCAAGGTGGAGAGCAAAAACATATTATATGTACGTAAATATTAAAAAATAAGTAATATAACGTGACATGAAAGCAAAAATTATGTAATACAAGAAATACACATATATGATACATTGCACAACATTGTATATTAGATATTACCTAGTGAAGGGCAAGACATAGTAAATATTTGTAACAAATAATACAGAAACACATAACGTAACATGATAACGAAAGTTTTGTAATACAAATAACGTAACATGATAACGAAGGTTTTGTAATACAAGAAACAGGAGCAGCTTGTTGAGGAACAATAAACATTGAGAGTGCAATAATTAAAGTGTCATAATTTATAGATTTTATATAAATAAATGAGTAAATAAAAAAGGAAAACACAAGGATGTACAATAAACATTGAGAGTGCAATAATTAAAGTGTCATAATTTATAGATTTTATATAAATAAATGAGTAAATAAAAAAGGAAAACACAAGGATGTACATAAGGGAAGTTATGGGTTTGGTTTAACTCATCTATCGGTACCGGGGTGCAGGGCTGGGGTCCATCTCGAGTGTCAACAGGCTCCGTGGAAACCATGCATGTTGGTGGTTGGGGGCCTCTCTGTGTAGTTCCTGTAGGGCAGAGAACTGTTCCCAGCCCATTTCCTCCAGTCTTTGCCAGACTCTGTACGCCAGGGCGTGGAGCCTGACGTTGAGGGCTGGGATGGAGGCCTCCTCGTGCATGGCTTCCGCTGTTTGGAAGTCGTCCCAGCGAACGTCCAGAGCAAATCGTAGGGCTGCGTTCTGCACTCGCTGGAGCCTGCTGATGGCGTATTTGCTGAAGGCGTGCGTGGGGACAGGGGGATATGTGAGAACCGGGATCACCAGAGTCTTGATAAGGTGGAGCTTAAGGTCGCGGTTTAGGTCCCTGAAGCGGTACAAAGCTCCCAGGGCCCTCCTTGCCTGTTGGATTCGGCTTGATACATGGGAGGTGTAGCCCCGTCCTGAGAGCTGAAGCCCCAGCAGCCTCCCACGTGGTTGGAAGTCGACCAGGTCTCCTTCCACTAGCAGAGGTGTTGGGTTGTGGGTGGCCAGGGGGATGACCGCGAACTTGTTCAAGTTTGTCCGGATTCGCCACTCTTCCTCGTACCTGTTGACTCTGGCGATCTCCCTTCCTGTCCTGGAATTGAGCATCCTGGACGACCTCCCTGGATGAAAGATGAGCTGGGTGATGTCGTCTGCATACTGGACGTTTATTCCAGCATTGGAACTCGGACAGTCCCGGGTATAGATGGCGTAGAGTGTGGGGGAGAGGACACTCCCTTGTGGGACCCCAGCTGAGAGAGGGAACGGTGGCCCTGTGCGGTTGCCAATTCTGATCCTGGCAGTCCTGTCCTCCAGGAAGTCGCAAAGCAAACGTTCTATAGGACCGGGGAGCCCTAGGTTTAATATCTTGAACTTGAGTCCAGGATGCCAAACCTTATCGAAAGCCTTGCTTACATCCCGAAGGACAAGGTTGCATCTGCTACCAGATGCCTCCTGGACCGCCAAGGTCTCTGTGACAACCGCAATGGCATGGGTCGTCCCCACTCCCCTCCGGAATCCATATTGCCCGGGACTGAAAACACCATCTCCCTCCAGGTGGTCGCGCAGGCGCTTGGTGATTATTCTCTCCAGCAGCTTCCCCGGGGTCTCCAGAAGTGAGATGGGGCGGTAGTTTTCTGGGCGGGAAGGATCCTTCCCAGATTTCGCCACCATCCTCATCTCAGCTTCCTTGAAGCCGTCAGGGAAGTAGCCGGCAGAGAGGGCAGAATTAAAGATGTCACACAG
This sequence comes from Scylla paramamosain, assembly GCF_035594125.1. NCBI lineage: Eukaryota > Metazoa > Arthropoda > Malacostraca > Decapoda > Portunidae > Scylla > Scylla paramamosain. Next base: position 23,440,173 of record NC_087167.1, read on the forward strand.
CCTTCCCACAGCCCGGTCTGGAAGATGGTTCAAAATGAGCTTATTGATCGAGCTCCTGCCGGGGCAGGTTGCTTTACTCGTCTTGATGGCGTTCCGGATCTCCTCAGAGGAAATGAGACAATCAAGTGCTGAGGCACCAGACAGTCTCACAGGGTCTGCTGTGTCGTACGGGAAGGTCCTGTCTACGTGCTGTCTAAGGTAATCCAACACAGTGTTGTTGTCCTCAAAGTCATTGTCATCGTCCTGGAAGACAGGCTCCCATATTGCAGTCAGTAGTTTTTCTTTGTCTATGGCTGAGTAGTGTCGGTGTCCGTTCCCGTCAGTCAGGAAGGCTGAGTCAGGTCCAGTGGCACGACCAGAGAGTCTTTTTACGTCTGTCCAAAATTTCTTAGGATCATTATGGGAAGAGGCCAGTCTTGCTAGGGTATGGCCCCAGCAATTTGCGGCCTCATCCCGTCTAGAATCAGTTAGTGTCTGTCTAAGCTGTCTGTACCTTCTGAAATTGTCGTATGTCCATCCAATCCTGGTTGCCTGGTCAAGTAATGCCTGGAATTGTATTCTGGTCATTTGTGTTGTCCTGGAGGGTCTAGGGCATGGAATCGTCCTATATACCGTCTTAGGTATGTGTCTGTCAGCTACTGTCCTAATTGTCCGCATCCAAAGGTCCAGAGCATCGTCAATGTCTTCTAGTCCCGCATGGGAAATGTTTGGCAGGTTCGTCATGGCAAGTTGGTCATCTTCTTTAAAGCTGTCCCAGTCAGCGGAGTGGAAGGAGAAAGTTGGGGTTGTGGCGATAAGTATAGGGGAAGAGCAGATATCAATCACCATAGGGAGGTGATCACTTGAGGTCAGAGGTCCTGGGGAAACATAGTGTGCAAAAGAATTGGAGGGGTTGGTTAGGATGATGTCAGGGGAGGAAGGGGCATTGGGGCCGAAGTAGGTAGGAAAAAAAGGTCCAATGTGTCTAGCAGTCTGTCGACGAAGATAGTCTGCGAGGTCACGGCCTACTGTATTAGTGGAAGTGTTTCCTAGAGTAGGGTGTCTAGCGTTTAAGTCTCCGGCAAATAACACAGGGGAGTTTCTACGAAAAAGTCTAAGAAAGTCAGGGTGGGGAAGGAAGGGCCGACGGGGGGGAAGATAGGAAGTGGCGACAGTCAAGGGTCCGACCTCTGTCTCTATATCAATGGAAAGAGTCTCAGATAAGTAGTCATCCTCTAGTCTTGAGTATTGCAGTCTAGTTCGAATCGCTATTGCTACACCGTCGTGTAGTTCGTTGGTAGTGTTGCGTTGTATTATCCTGTATCCTGGTATTTTAAGTCTTTTGTCATGTGTTAGACCGTGACTGTTGATTAAAACAATGTCAGGATCAAACTGTCTGTATGTGTTGCTTAAGTCGTACTTACGTCCATTCCAGGCTAGAACATTATGTTGGATTACCCTTAGTCGAGTCATCGTCCTGTCCTAGAGCGTATCTGCTTCCTCTGACGGGAGGATCTGGGGCGCCGGTTAGGTGGGGGACTTGCCTGCTGAACTCGTTCGATTTGGGGGTCTTGGGATGTTTGCCTACTCAAACTCAGGGAGCGAGATGGAGAGGAGGTCTTCCTAGGGTGTTGGGGGACAGAGCTGTGGTCTTCCGAGTCGTGTTCTACGTCGACTTCGTCGTTCTCCGGGTCCGTGTCTTCGTAGTCAGAGGAGGAAGATGCTGGGAAGTCATTCCTGGGTTCAATGGGGATGGGGGATGCCAGAGGGTCCTGGATTGGTTGCATCTTTCCCGTGATGGCTTTAATGATGGCATGCGAGGGTGGGTTGGGAGGCAACTTGATGTCTGGTAGGTTATTCATTGCCAGGCTGGCAGAGAGGGTGGTTTGGAAAGAACCAGGTGTTGCGCAGTTGACCATGTGCGCGTGCATGACGCACACGAGGCCAGTAAGGTTGAAAGCTGGCACTTCCTGGGGAGTAGAAGCAGCGGCTTGGGCATAGGAAGTGGAGGCCTTCCTCATCGCCTCCTTACGCATGCGTTCCTCCTTCTCTTTTAGTGCATTTTTCCGGGCAGGGCAGCGCATGGCCATACAACTGTGTGCCTGGCCACAGTGAAGGCAGCGTTTCTCTATTGCGTGGCAGTCTCGGAAGGAGTGCTCGTTGCTGGAGCACTCAGAGCACACTCTGAATCCTTGAGGTCGGGGGCATTGCCTAGTTGAGTGGTCCTCAATAGCATAACAGGTGTTGCATGTAAGTAGAGGTGTGTAGGTTTCCTCCTTTATCTGGTGGGGAGGAAGCGAGATCGAAAAAAGGAGGAGACCTTCCTCTCGAGCCCTTCTTGCCATCTGACTGGAGCGGAAAGTGAACTTGACAGTGTTCGATCTGTGGAACTTGAATACTTCCTGGATCTTTGCCCAGGTCTGGACACGTTCCACTTCCGCTCGCATTTCCTCAGTGTCATGTTGGTACACCAGGTCATCCAGTCTGAAGCAGATTACTGTTCTTTTCGCTTTAAGTTCTGGCGGTAGGATAGCTGTAAAGTTGTCCTGTGAGAGTTTATGGAGCAGGTCATCTTGAAAAATTGCGTCAGTGTCCTTATCTGAAGCAGTAAGGACTATTACTGCGTCAGCGGAGGGAATGAGTCGTGTCACTCTCACAGTAGGCGCCAGAAGTTGGAGGAGTCGGCTTCTGGTGCCGAGCTCCTTTGGGCGTAGGTGTTTAATTTTAACTCGCCCCATGGCTGGGCCTTAAAGGAGCTAGGGGAAAATCCTAAGCCATCAGGAAAGGTCAGGTACTGTTGACACAGGACACTGGGGTAGCACTGAGAATACGTGTATCACTGAAGCATTGAGAACACGTGTATCACTGAGGCACTCACTTTTACGGGTGGGGTAGGGAGTAAAACCTGGGCACTGGGGACTAAATCCTTGGCACTGCGAGTAAATGGGCGGCGAGATGGGGTAAAACCCTGGGCACTAAGGAGCAGAGTCGAGTAAATCCTGTCAGTTGAAAAGTGGTATATATATTAGCGTGCCTACTCAGGATCAGGAGTCGCCACCTCAGCGAGCGTCCTGATTGGTCCAGACGCGCTCTGGGCCGATCTGATCTCGCGTATATATAGCCGTTTTTCCCAAAATTCACTACTTGCTCGCAGAGCTACCGACGAGGTTAGAGTACTCGCGCTCCTCATTTATCACCAACAACAACAACTACTACTACTACTACTACTACCACAACATCCATTATCATGTCTGGACGCGGCAAGGGAGGAAAGGTGAAGGGAAAGTCAAAGTCCCGTTCCAGTCGTGCTGGACTCCAGTTCCCGGTCGGCAGGATTCATCGCCTTCTAAGGAAAGGCAACTACGCCGAGCGCGTGGGTGCTGGTGCCCCCGTGTACCTTGCGGCAGTTATGGAGTACCTGGCTGCTGAAGTCCTTGAGCTTGCCGGCAATGCCGCCCGTGACAACAAGAAGACTCGCATCATCCCACGTCACCTGCAGCTGGCCATCCGCAACGACGAGGAACTTAACAAGCTCCTCTCCGGAGTCACCATTGCACAGGGTGGCGTGCTGCCCAACATTCAGGCCGTGCTCCTTCCCAAGAAGACTGAGAAGAAGTAAATAAAGGGCCTCCCTCCCCTTCAGCCAATATCACCATCAATCCGGCTCCTCTTCGGAGCCACACGTTCAAACATCTAGAGAGTTGTGTAGACTATACTGGTATATCAATAATAAGCAAGTAGTGTATACTATATTTCTACTAATGTACCTGCTGTGTGTCACAGTGGAGAGTTGATTAGATGTGTTGCCTATTGTGATATGTTGAGCGTCTTTTTCATCTCAATGTATATTTTGTTTTATGAGAAACTGAGAACGATGAGGGGCGTGATCATTGAAATAAGTCAATGATAATAATAATAATAATAATAATAATAATAATAATAATAATAATAATAATAATAATAATAATAATGATAATAATAATAATAATAATAATAATAATAATAATGATAATAATAATAATACTTGGAGAAGACCTGATGAAGTGAGAAAGATGGTTATAATTAATAATGGTTTCTTTTCTTAGCTCAGATAGTGATAGTGAACATGGTTATGAGAAAGTAGTAGTAATAATAGTAGTCTATGGTCCTTCTTTCTTTTCATGTTTGTGGACCTTAAAAAGGTCCGGGAGATGATGTTATTCAATGATGATAATGCAAGCTGAATAGCTGGCACCATCTCAATAATGGAGCGATTTAACCACCAAATCCGTACAGGGTACGGCCCTGACGCTTGAGGGCGTAGACAACGTCCATGGCAGTAACGGTCTTACGCTTGGCGTGCTCGGTATAGGTGACAGCATCCCTGATAACGTTCTCAAGGAACACCTTGAGCACCCCACGAGTCTCCTCGTAGATGAGACCAGAGATGCGCTTGACGCCACCTCGGCGAGCTAGACGACGGATAGCAGGCTTGGTGATTCCCTGGATGTTATCACGCAGAACCTTACGGTGACGCTTGGCGCCTCCCTTTCCAAGACCCTTGCCTCCCTTGCCGCGGCCAGTCATGGTGATGAGAGCTGCTAGTACGACGTAAGAACGGTCTAACAGGAAGCTCACGAATGTGCCTCAAAATAACATAACATAACAAAGAGAGAAAAGATGGGGAGGGAGAAGTGGGGATAGTGGGAAGAATAGGGGGGTGATAAGAAGGGAATTGTAGTAGGAGAAATAGTCACTGGGGCTTGACCCAGGCGCAATTTGAATTAGGAGGGACATCTTTTTTTTATGTTTTTTATTTATTTATTTATTTTTTTTTTTTAACGTGTTATATTCATTCTAAGATGGCCAGGAAGACAAGGGCTTTATCGGGGAAAGCAGGAGAGTCCTCCACCAACCGAGCAAGCCAAGCCCAACACAGCCACAGCCACGGACGCCGCCCACGCACCCAAATCCCCGGGCCAAACCACGCACAAGTTAGGGGCCAGACTATCCAGAGCCTGCATTATCAGGTTGTGAAAGAGGAGTGAAGGACAGTCAGAGTAAAAAGGGTTTTTTTGTGCTTTTTATTGGTTCAAAGAAGGACAGAGGAAGAATTGCATCCGTATAGCGGAGGGACCTACAGTTTTACGTGGGTTCCGAACCACGGATAGTAGTAGAGTGATTTGGTGATGGCCGGGATATTTATTGTATGATGTAATGTGGTGGGTGAAAAAAGCGGTGTTGGTCCTTTTTTCTTGTGTCCTGTGACTCGTCCTGCAAAAAGGCCACCCTGCTAAAAAAAAAAAAAAAAAAAAAAAAAAAAAAAAAAAAAAAAATATATATATAAATATATATATATATATACATATATACACATACACACACATACATACATATATACATATATACATATACATACATATATACACATATATACATATACACATATACACACATATACATATATATATATATATATATATATATATATATATATATATATATATATATATATATATATATATATATATATATATATATATATATATATATATAAATATAATATAAAAAATGTCGTGGTGTTATATGCATGGGGAGGGAGAGGATGGTTTGTGATAATGATTGACGTGATGGTAGGATGTGCAATGACAGAGGCTCGAAAAGGCTCCCTCACCGCAACGAGGGGTCAAATCTAATACCATCTGCCTGCACGCGGTAAGTCGCTGGTGGCGGGGGGTGAATGGGGATTCCTGCATGGATGCTTCCAGGGCCCCGCCCCACCATCTCTTGACTACCTTCCTGCCCAGCCCTTGCCGCACCCAACTACCTCTGTGTGGGGGGTGAAGTGGCTTCCACTGAATGGT
>NC_087167.1:23450994-23463494 GCF_035594125.1 Scylla paramamosain
GTCCACTTCTCTAACGCAAGAGTTAACTAGTATTCTCAATCATTCATCCCTTTCTCTGGTAAACTCTGGAACTCCCTGCCTGCTTCCGTATTTCCACCTTCCTATGACTTGAATTCCTTCAAGAGGGAGGTTTCAAGACACTTATTCATCATTTTTTGACCACTGCTTTGACCCCTGTATGGGACTGGCATTTCAGTGGGCATTTTTTTTATTACATTTTTGTTGCCCTTGGCCAGTGTCCTTCCTACATAAAAAAAAAAAAAATAGTAGTAGTAGTAGCAGTAGTAGTAGTAGTAGTAGTAGTAGTAGTAATGCTATTTTTCATATATTTAGTAATTTTTTTTTTTCATATTATTATTTATATTTATATTTTTTGTTTTGTTTTGACATTCATACGAATGCTATAAAGGTGAAGCATAGAAATTTATTTGATTGATTAATTAATTTATATATCTATTTATTTTGATTTTTTAAATTAATTAATTTATTTATTTTTATTATTATTATTTTTTTTTTTTATGTCTCTATGATAAGCAAAGCATTATAGAATTTATGAAAGCACATATCCTCTAGAGTCTTGCCCTACAAAAGATTCTGTAAAGTAAAAAATAAAGGGAATAAGTGTCAGTGACGTTTGATGAATAGAGGAAGGCGTGGCAGAAATTACCATAAAACGTATATAAATGAAAATTTATCTTCCTCGTATTTTCCAACTTGCGTTTGCTTCTTGAAAATTTAACTGGGTGGGTCATATAGCAGACATATTGTTCTTTCCTCCATTGTAGTTTGTTTCCAGCAAGCCCCCTAAATAAAGTTTCTGTTTTTTTTTTTTTTTTTTTTTTTTTAAAGAAATGAGGAATTACATTCTAACGCTGATCACTGAGCGGAGCGTAGACGAGCTGCTATCCTCAAGGACGTTACCTCTCTCTCTCTCTCTCTCTCTCTCTAAATAAGACTTTAAATAAAAAGAATATATATATATATATATATATATATATATATATATATATATATATATATATATATATATATATATATATATATATATATATATATATATATATATATATATATATATATATATATATTAAAAGACAATGAATATCCTCTGGGGAAGGGGTGACAATCCTTATTTAACCCTTAATTTCAGTTGAATTTTGACAAGTCTACGTTAAAATGTTTCCATTTTTCTGCAGTGATAAAGAAACGTAGAGGGGTAGCTAATATATTTAATTGTTAATTGTATCTTTTTTTCTTTCTTTTTTTCATTTATTCTTTTATTAATTTTTCTTTTCATTGCTTAATTATGCATTATGCCGACACTGCAGGTTACAATTGCAGATATTGCAAGTATTTTTGACACAATACAAGTACATCCAGCTGAACTATTGCTACAGTATAGAGAGAGTATTTCGATTACATACCTTATTCTTCATCTTCTTTTCTTCTTTTTTTTTTTTTAATAAATATAATAATAAATAAATAAGTAAATAGGTATTGTCAAATGAAATCGTCGAGATTACGCAGGGGTTTCGGGCAATACTTGGATGGGTGACTACACAAGCCTCATCTGTCTGAAAAAAAATAAATAAATAAAAAAAATAAGAATAAGAATAGGGAGAATGAACGAAAATTTTAAGTAATAAAGATAACAGTAAGAATTATTATAACAAGAATAAGAAAAATTACAATAAAGGAATATAAAAAAAAAGAAAGAAAGCATCCCATGTCTTTCTTCCTAATTGTCATAGAAGGGTGAATTCTTTTGTATATTTTCCAACATTTCCAATACAACGATATGAATGGGGGAAGAAAGAATAAGAATAATAGAAAGAAGGCCTCCCAACACCTAGTTCTCCGGTCTTGGCCAATTAGCTAACGGCGGGATCAGCGCAGTTAAGCAGGGGGTCCGGGAAGAACTTGGATGGGTGACCACAAAAGCCTCATCTCTCTGAGAATAGAAAAAAATAGCAATAAGAATGAGGAGAATGAACGAAAAACGAAAATAATAAAATAACAATAACAACTATAATAAAAAAAAGAAGATTAAGAATAAAAAGAACAAAAATAAGGGAAAAAAGTAATAATATATCTCTCTTGCTAATTGTCGTAGAATTATGAATGAAGGGTTAATTTTAGTGCATATTTTCCAACATTTTCAGCACAACAATGCAACAACAATACAGGAAAGAATAAGAATAAGAGAAATAAGCCCTCCCAACACCTTGTTCTCCGCTCTTGACCAATCAGCTGACGGCGGGATCAGCAAGGTTAAGCAGGGGGTCCGGGCAGAACTTGGATGGGTGACCGCACAAGCCTCATCTCTCTAAAAGTAGGATAAATAAGAATAAGATAAGGAAGAATAATAAAAAAAAATGAAAATAATAAAGATAACAATATTAATTATGACAAGAATAAGAAAAAAATAGAATAAAAAGAATGAAAAAAATAAGAATATCACAACTTTCTTGCTAATTGTCTTAGAATTTTAAATGACATGTCAGTTCTGCTGTATATTTTCCAAGATTTGTTATGAATGAGGGAAGAAAGAATAAGAATAAGAATAAGAATAAGAACAAAATGAATTAGACTAACAATAATGATCACATCTTTCATGCGGTGACTGCGTGGGCGATGAGCCTCACTGGACGTTTCTGACCAATCACAAGGCAGGGTTGGAGTCGTCGGGCCCACCCGATTCATATATAAAGGGATTTTGTGGGAAGCGCGGGCAGACTCAGCTGAGTGTTCGTTGTGAGTTGTTGTTACCACAACTATGGCACGTACCAAGCAAACGGCTCGCAAGTCCACTGGTGGCAAGGCGCCCCGCAAGCAGCTTGCTACAAAGGCAGCTCGCAAGTCTGCTCCAGCCACTGGAGGTGTCAAGAAACCCCACCGTTACAGGCCTGGAACCGTTGCTCTCCGTGAGATCCGCCGTTATCAGAAGAGCACTGAGCTGCTTATCAGGAAACTGCCTTTCCAGCGCCTGGTGCGTGAAATTGCTCAGGATTTCAAGACTGACCTCCGCTTCCAGTCCTCTGCTGTCATGGCTCTCCAGGAAGCTTCCGAGGCTTACCTCGTGGGTCTGTTTGAGGATACCAACCTGTGCGCCATCCATGCCAAGCGCGTGACTATCATGCCAAAGGACATCCAACTGGCTCGTCGCATCCGTGGCGAGCGTGCCTAAGAAGTCATCCACGAATGATCTTCATAACAGCAATATCTAGGCCCTTTTTAGGGCCAAACATCTCTTTCATTAAAGAATTTTCATAGACAATCTGTTTGGTTTTGTGGAAGAAAATATTTATTTTCCATCTTTCAGTATCAGGTATCGACTTTCAACTCAATATCCTTCCCCCCTTTTTTTTTTTTTATATTATTATTATTATTCCCTCTTCCATGGCCATATCTCTTTCACTTGGGAGAATTTTTATCTTTCTTTATCTCTATTTTTTTTTTATCTTTTCTTTATCTCCACAGAATAATAATCACGATAATAATAAGCATAATAATAATAATAATAATAATAATAATAATAATAATAATAATAATAATGATACAATAATTATTATAATAATAATCATAATAAAAACAACAATATTAATATTATTCTATTGCTGCTGTGGTAGACGGTCACTGTTCTTCTCCTAAATCTATTAACAGTGGTGTTCCTCAGGGTTCTGTCCTGTCACCCACTCTCTTCTTATTATTCATTAATGATCTTCTAAAACAAACTTCTTGTCCTATCCACTCCTATGCTGATGATACCACCCTGCACTTTTCCACGTCTTTTCATAGACGTCCAACCCTTCAGGAGGTAAACATATCACGCAGGGAAGCCACAGAACGCCTGACTTCTGATCTTTCTAAAATTTCTGATTGGGGCAGAGCAAACTTGGTATTGTTCAATGCCTCAAAAACTCAATTCCTCCATCTATCAACTCGACACAATCTTCCAGACAACTATCCCCTCTTCTTCAATGACACTCAACTATCCCCCTCTTCTACACTGAACATCCTCGGTCTGTCCTTTACTTATAATCTGAACTGGAAACTTCACATCTCATCTCTAGCTAAAACAGCTTCCATGAAGTTAGGTGTTCTGAGACGTCTCCGCCAGTTTTTCTCACCCCCGCAGCTGCTAACTCTGTACAAGGGCCTTATCCGTCCATGTATGGAGTATGCTTCACATGTCTGGGGGGGTTCCACTCATACTGCTGTTCTAGACAGGGTGGAATCAAAAGCTTTTCGTCTCATCAACTCCTCTCCTCTAACTGACTGTCTTCAGCCTCTCTCTCACCGCCGCAATGTTGCATCTCTAGCTGTCTTCTACCGCTATTTTCATGCTAACTGCTCTTCTGATCTTGCTAACTGCATGCCTCCCCTCCTTCCGCGGCCTCGCTGCACAAGACTTTCTTCTTTCTCTCACTCCTATTCTGTCCACCTCTCTAACGCAAGAGTTAACCAGTATTCTCAATCATTCATCCCTTTCTCTGGTAAACTCTGGAACTCCTTGCCTGCTTCTGTATTTCCACCTTCCTATGACTTGAATTCCTTCAAGAGGGAGGTTTCAAGACACTTATCCACCAATTTTTGACCACTGCTTTGACCCTTTTAGGGACTGGCATTTCAGTGGGCATTTTTTTTATTAGATTTTTGTTGCCCTTGGCCAGTATCCTTCCTACATAAAAAAAAAAAAAAAAAAAAAAAAAAATTAATAATGATAATAATAATAATAATAATAATAATAATAATAATAATAATAATAATAAAAATAATAATAATAATAATATTAATAATAATAACAATAATTATAATAATAATGCATTTGTCTATATCGTATCTTTTTTCCTTTTCAAGTGTGGCTCCAATGGAGCCGGGTATTATTTTATACTGGCAGCAGTATACTGGCCGCCTGTTTACTTGGAGGAGGTATACTTGGTAACAGCCTTGGTGCCTTCAGAAACAGCGTGTTTTGCCAGTTCACCAGGCAGAAGAAGACGGACAGCGGTCTGGATTTCCCGGCTGGTGATGGTGGAGCGCTTGTTATAGTGTGCCAGGCGGGATGCCTCGGCAGCGATGCGCTCGAAAATGTCATTCACGAACGAGTTCATGATTGACATGGCCTTGGAGGACACGCCAGTGTCTGGGTGGACTTGCTTGAGCACCTTGTAGATGTAGATGGAGTAGCTCTCCTTCCTCCTGCGCTTCTTCTTCTTGTCGCCCTTGGCAATGGCCTTCTGTGCCTTGCCAGCTTTCTTGGCAGCCTTTCCTGATGCTTTGGGAGGCATAGTGTAGCCGTACTGCTGTGAGAACGAGTGTGCGTTTTCTCAGTTGAAAAGTGGTATATATATTAACGTGCCTACTCAGGATCAGGAGTCGCCACCTCAGCGAGCGTCCTGATTGGTCCAGACGCGCTCTGGGCCGATCTGATCTCGCGTATATATAGCCGTTTTTCCCAAAATTCACTACTCACACACTCACTCCCCACTCGGCAGCCAAGCAGTCAAGACGTCCACCGCTCTCTCCCGACTTCGCTTCAGCAAGCTTACTGGACTCTGCTTCCAACATACTTGTTGGACTTAGTCTCTGCTTACTCGGCTGGACTTAGTCTCTGCTAGCTCGGCTGGACTTAGTCTCTGGTAGCCCGGCTGGACTTAGTCTCTACGAGACTAACCGGACTCAGTCTCCAACGAAGATTTTGTCTTCCAGCCCATTACTGACTTAGTCTTGGAGCGTAGGCTGGATCCTGTCACTCCTTGCGCTGCTGCACTCTGCCCAACCGCTGGACTTAGTCTCTGTGCTCATACAGACTTTGCTAGCACTTGCCTTTGGCTAAAAACCTGGGGTTATTACCCCTTATAGACATATCCTGTTACTCAGGGTTTGGTAACACTACCAGGGGGCCCCACGGCGTTCGAGGGAGCCGCCCAACGAGCTGCGGCCCTTAGGTAGTGCTTACCATTCACTTAGTATTCGCAGGGCTTTCTTGCACTTTCCCTTTCCTTTCTTCTGCGGTTTCTTTGCCCACTAGGTGGATTGCACTGTGGTACGAAGGTGAACCCCCTGGGCTTGCCTCAGGGGGGCCCCTCTAGAGGGGTGCTTATAGGAAGCAGGCAATCTCGGGCTGTAGGGTGTTAGGAAAGTCTCTCTTGAGGCAATTCCTTCCTTCCCTTCGACGCCTCTTAGAAGGTGGGGGACGTTGGAGGAGGAATTGTAGGCAGTTTTCTTCCCTAGGTAGTTGTGGTTCTGCTCCTCGGAGCAGTCTTGTTGCTAGGTCACTATAGGGAGCCAGGTCGTTCACTTGGCGGGTTTTTTCCCGGGCATAGGAGGTCGAATAGCGACCGACCTGTGCTCGGGCCGGCCTTACGTCCGTGAACGACTTGGACCCAACACAGAAACTGACACTATACACATTTACACACTTATGTCATGAAAAATGCCACGAATAAAGATAAAATCCAGTGACTCTAAAGACCCTAGGAAGAAATCTGGTTTGCTTGCCATCCTGTCAAATAATGATATATATGTCACCAAACTGATCCCTGTCTCTGACGGATACGTAATCATCACCTCAAATGATGAAGACCTTGACAAAGTATTCCAACAAAAAACAACAAGTGAACTTAATGAAAATGATTTCTACCCTCTAATTCCACCAGAACTGAGAGCAAAAAGGTCTGTAATAGTTTTCAATGTTGACCCCCACATATTCAACAACGAGGAACAAGAAATACAAGATGAGCTCCAAGAACACAACGAATGGGTTAAGAATAATCTTAGCAGCATTTACAAATTCCCCAACTCCAAAACTTTAAAAATAACTTTTAGTCAAGCTGCAACAGCACTAAAAGCTCTAGACACCGGCCTGAAAATGTTTCAGATGAGCATCCCTAAACACAGAATACAGCAAGAAAAATTCTACCAACTCCAAACTTGCTTTAGATGCTACGCCATCGAGGATCACCATACCAACGCGTGTCCTCTAGATAGAGATTATAAAGTATGCTCTGAATGTGCAGATCAAGACCATTCATGGAAAGACTGCAAGAACACTAAAAAGAAATGCATAAACTGCAAGGGTGACCACAGAACACTATCCATGACATGCCCTATGAGAAAAACAGCAATAAAAGAAAAAAGGGAAATGAATAAGAACATCAACACCTACGCAGGGGCCGCTAAGAACACAGCATCAACACAAAGTTTCTCTGCTCATACTAACATAGACAAGGACCTTCACCTCAAAATATACTCTTGTATGCTTCATGCCCACATTATGAACATCTCTGAGCCTGGATGCTTTGAAGCTGAGCTCAACGCAACCTTCACAGCCAACAACTTGCCAACTATCAAGATCCCAAGAACCCCTAAGTCAGATCTCCTCATCAAAAAGCTCACAGAGGAAGAAGAAAAAACGGTAACAGACACAGAGATCACAATCAAACGCACACAAGACGGAAATAATAAGAAGCAAGATACCTACCAAGAGACAGGAACCATAGAGAAACCAAAAAGCAAGAACAGACTCCACAGCGGTGACATAAAATTACATATTTACACCTCAGAAAGCACAAGATGGCCACCACACCTGTCACCCACAGACCTGGTTAAGAACATCAGAGAAAATAAATTCAAGTTTACATACTCTGACCAATCCTTTGAAGATTCAGAAATTCTCCATCTTATTGAATTTAATGAAATAAAGATGGAAGAATCTTGCTGGTGCATTGTAGAAGATAGTGTTTTCCGCAAAATAAGATCAGGCCAGATTAATGATAAATCACCTCTACCCAAAGATCTAAGAAGACATAGAAAATTCTCTAAGTAAAACCAATATATAAATATAAATTTCATACAAAGAAGCAATAAATTTAACCAAACAATAAACTATACAAAATAATGGCTCTTAATACACTTAAAGTAATACAACATAATGTCCAACACTGGAAAACCAGGAAAACCACACTATCAAATATTTACAGACACTTCGACCCTGACGTAATTCTAATTAACAGTCATTGTATACCAGACACCCATATTATGAGAATTCCTTCCTACAACATAATAAAGAAAAACACACTAAATAATCATGCAGATGGTACTGCAATTGCAGTGAAACGAAATATAAAATACAAAATACTAGATGACTTTATTTCTGACTTAATTGCAATAGAAATTGAAACAACAACGGGAAAAATAATTCTGGCAACACTATATCAACCTCCAGCACGAAACTTCATACCGATCCCTGACATAATTAGACTATTTCGTAGACAAACTCCAGTATATATGATAGCAGACTTAAACGCCAATCACCCTTGTCTAGGTTACAATTATACAAACACGAAAGGCCGCCAGATACACACACTGATACACAATAGAACACTACAACACAGGGGACCTTACTTTCCAACATTTTATACACAAGGAAGGGGCACAACACCAGACATAATACTCACCAACTACAGGACACATCACAACATACATATTACACCTGGCCCTCTCACTTCCAGTGATCATATTCCTATTTTACTCACCATTTCATCATCACCAATTTTAATACCAGCTCCAAAAAAACCGAATCTAAAACAGGCGGATTGGGAAAACTTTAAAAAACATATTAATGATAATATAGCAGATGCTAATCTGAATCTTACTGAAATAGAAAACATAGACAATGCAATAGAAAACTGGCATAACACAATTGATAATGCCATTAAAAATCATATCCCATTCACTAATCACCGACAATTACCTGCCCCAAAATTAACCGAAGAAACTAAACTCACAATAATTAGGTTCAATGCACTCAAACAACACTCACAACAATACGGCTGGGACATAAATCATTACAGACTGTACAGAACATTGCAAAATACCCTAGAAGCGAGGATGATAGAAGAAAGTAACAAAAATTGGCATAATTTATTAGAAGAAGTATCCGCCACATACAAAAACCCAGGTATCTTCTGGAAGAAAATAAAAGTGATCACTGGAAATAACATTCCAGAACCTGAATATCTCCTGAACTATAACAACACTAAAATATACAAAACAGAAGAAAAGGAAGAGTTACACAGACAACACTGGTCGCAAATATTTGAAGAGGAGGCAGAGGATGAAGAAGAAGAAAGTGAAGAAATATACCAATTTTTACAAAACAACCTAGACAGAATATCCCCCTACGATAGCACTGACACATCACGTCTAGGAACCTGCGCTCTTGACACACAAATAACACCTGAGGAAGTAGGAAATGTGATTAAAAATATTAAGAAATCCAGTCCAGGACAAAGTGGGATAAACAAAACGATCCTCCAAGCACTTCCTGATAAAGCCATCACAAGACTTACACACATTTATAATAACACCATCTCTGCAGGCTATTTTCCTGACACATGGAAAAAGGCCATAGTCCGGTTAATACCTAAACAAGGAAAAACTCCACACAAAACTGAAAATTACAGACCTATATCGCTGCTGGAGGTACCTGGAAAAATTTTAGAACGTATCATCAATAGCAGACTGAGGAGACACCTAGAATTAAAAAATAAATATAACAATAACCAGTTTGGATTTAGAGAGGGCATAGGCACAACACATGCACTTGCAATCATAACTGAACAAATAGCACAGAACAAAGGAGATCGAGGACAATGTCAAATTATATTCAGAGACGTAACCAAAGCATTCGACAAAGTTTGGCACATAGGATTAAAGTTTAAGATTTTACATCAGCAACTTCCTACCACTATTGAAAAATTACTTTGTGACTTCCTTGATGATAGAACAGCAGCATTAAAAATAGACAACTACATTGGACCTTCCTTCGAGCTGGCTTCAGGAGTTCCACAAGGGAGTGTACTGTCGCCAACACTCTATACCATCTTCACAAACGATCTGGAAGCATCAGATAGAAATTTAAATATATGCTACGCTGATGACATAACCCAAATCACTGGATATAAAGGCAAATCTAAAAACATATTAAACAGGCAAACAGAAAGAGAAATACTGAAAGTAAATGATTTCGAGAAAAAATGGAGAATTAAAACCAACTTAACAAAATTCACTCCTCTACACCTTGGTGCCAGAATCACTAACCCACTTATTATAGACGAAGATCCCATAGAATTCAAATCTGAAGGTAAATGTCTAGGACTACTTATTACAATCAACGGGTATAACAAACATATTCAAGACAGAAATAATAAGGCCTTAGCAGCACTTAAAAAACTGTACAGACTACAACACATGCCAGAAAAGATAAAAATTCACCTAGTGAAGGCTCTAGTACTACCAATACTAGAGTACCCACCAATACCCACTCATGTACTTAGCCAAACACAAGTCAGCAAACTACAAAAAATTCAAAATCAAGCATTAAGATTTGCCATCAACCAACGATACCCATATACTATGAATAGTATGCAAATCCATCAATACACAAAAACGCTACCACTAAACATCAAACTACATGAAAGAGCTAAAAGGGTATGGGATAGACTAGAAGACTTACAACACCACACATTAACTAAACTCAAAGAAAACAGAGAGAATATTCAGAATTACAACAGAAATTTCCCTAGTAGCCTAAGTCGCTATGACGCCACTCCAAACCCAAAATACTATTAAATCGAAACACACTTACCTGTAGATACGATTACCACACTTACCTGTAGCAAAACCAACATCAGTAGTACGGACACCTGAAAAGAAAAACAAAACATTAAAATCAACACACAAAAAAACACATAAGAACACTTACGGTATGGGGATAATGGGGTCGTTCTTCCTTTGCACTGCGCCCTGAGTTGCCGGGTCGTGGGAGCCGTTGAGCTCGGTAGTGAGAAGCAAGGAGGCTTCCCGTGGCCGGCCCCCTCCCCCGGCAAGGGGTGGTGCAGCCCAGCTCTGTTAGCGGTCATCTGGCAGCGGTGAGAGGTAGAACAGGGCCCCGTATCAACTCAACTCTTCCTCTGTAAGACAGAATAAATATAAAGCAATCTTTTTGACAGGGACAATGATGGTTTAGCTGGGTTTTGCTTAAAATTAATAGTAAAGAAATAAAAATGCCTAATACACACACAAAAATAAAAGAGTGCAGCCTCTTCACAAAAAAATAAAATACAATATATATACAATAAGAATAGCAAAGTGGTCTGCCCACAAACTTTTACTCTAATTCTTTCCTTCAATTTCTTTCTTTTCTTCTATCTGTCCAATCTCTTACTCTTCCCCGTCTTTCTGTAAAAAAAAAAAAAAAAAAAAAAAAAAAAAAAAAAAAAAAAAAAAAAAAAAAAAAAAAAATTCACTACTTGCTCGCAGAGCTACCGACGAGGTTAGAGTACTCGCGCTCCTCATTTATCACCAACAACAACAACTACTACTACTACTACTACTACCACAACATCCATTATCATGTCTGGACGCGGCAAGGGAGGAAAGGTGAAGGGAAAGTCAAAGTCCCGTTCCAGTCGTGCTGGACTCCAGTTCCCGGTCGGCAGGATTCATCGCCTTCTAAGGAAAGGCAACTACGCCGAGCGCGTGGGTGCTGGTGCCCCCGTGTACCTTGCGGCAGTTATGGAGTACCTGGCTGCTGAAGTCCTTGAGCTTGCCGGCAATGCCGCCCGTGACAACAAGAAGACTCGCATCATCCCACGTCACCTGCAGCTGGCCATCCGCAACGACGAGGAACTTAACAAGCTCCTCTCCGGAGTCACCATTGCACAGGGTGGCGTGCTGCCCAACATTCAGGCCGTGCTCCTTCCCAAGAAGACTGAGAAGAAGTAAATAAAGGGCCTCCCTCCCCTTCAGCCAATATCACCATCAATCCGGCTCCTCTTCGGAGCCACACGTTCAAACATCTAGAGAGTTGTGTAGACTATACTGGTATATCAATAATAAGCAAGTAGTGTATACTATATTTCTACTAATGTACCTGCTGTGTGTCACAGTGGAGAGTTGATTAGATGTGTTGCCTATTGTGATATGTTGAGCGTCTTTTTCATCTCAATGTATATTTTGTTTTATGAGAAACTGAGAACGATGAGGGGCGTGATCATTGAAATAAGTCAATGATAATAATAATAATAATAATAATAATAATAATAATAATAATAATAATGATAATAATAATAATAATAATAATAATAATAATAATGATAATAATAATAATACTTGGAGAAGACCTGATGAAGTGAGAAAGATGGTTATAATTAATAATGGTTTCTTTTCTTAGCTCAGATAGTGATAGTGAACATGGTTATGAGAAAGTAGTAGTAATAATAGTAGTCTATGGTCCTTCTTTCTTTTCATGTTTGTGGACCTTAAAAAGGTCCGGGAGATGATGTTATTCAATGATGATAATGCAAGCTGAATAGCTGGCACCATCTCAATAATGGAGCGATTTAACCACCAAATCCGTACAGGGTACGGCCCTGACGCTTGAGGGCGTAGACAACGTCCATGGCAGTAACGGTCTTACGCTTGGCGTGCTC
>NC_087167.1:23468494-23475994 GCF_035594125.1 Scylla paramamosain
TGTACAAGGGCCTTATCCGTCCATGTATGGAGTATGCTTCACATGTCTGAGGGGGGTTCCACTCATACTGCTTTTCTAGACAGGGTGGAATCAAAAGCTTTTCGTCTCATCAACTCCTCTCCTCTAACTGACTGTCTTCAGCTTCTCTCTCACCGCCGCAATGTTGCATATCTAGCTGTCTTCTACCGCTATTTTCATGCTAACTGCTCTTCTGATCTTGCTAACTGCATGCCTCCCCTCCTTCCGTGGCCTCGCTGCACAAGACTTTCTTCTTTCTCTCACCTCTATTCTGTCCACTTCTCTAACGCAAGAGTTAACTAGTATTCTCAATCATTCATCCCTTTCTCTGGTAAACTCTGGAACTCCCTGCCTGCTTCCGTATTTCCACCTTCCTATGACTTGAATTCCTTCAAGAGGGAGGTTTCAAGACACTTATTCATCATTTTTTGACCACTGCTTTGACCCCTGTATGGGACTGGCATTTCAGTGGGCATTTTTTTTATTACATTTTTGTTGCCCTTGGCCAGTGTCCTTCCTACATAAAAAAAAAAAAAAAATAGTAGTAGTAGTAGCAGTAGTAGTAGTAGTAGTAGTAGTAGTAGTAATGCTATTTTTCATATATTTAGTAATTTTTTTTTTTCATATTATTATTTATATTTATATTTTTTGTTTTGTTTTGACATTCATACGAATGCTATAAAGGTGAAGCATAGAAATTTATTTGATTGATTAATTAATTTATATATCTATTTATTTTGATTTTTTAAATTAATTAATTTATTTATTTTTATTATTATTATTTTTTTTTTTTATGTCTCTATGATAAGCAAAGCATTATAGAATTTATGAAAGCACATATCCTCTAGAGTCTTGCCCTACAAAAGATTCTGTAAAGTAAAAAATAAAGGGAATAAGTGTCAGTGACGTTTGATGAATAGAGGAAGGCGTGGCAGAAATTACCATAAAACGTATATAAATGAAAATTTATCTTCCTCGTATTTTCCAACTTGCGTTTGCTTCTTGAAAATTTAACTGGGTGGGTCATATAGCAGACATATTGTTCTTTCCTCCATTGTAGTTTGTTTCCAGCAAGCCCCCTAAATAAAGTTTCTGTTTTTTTTTTTTTTTTTTTTTTTTTAAAGAAATGAGGAATTACATTCTAACGCTGATCACTGAGCGGAGCGTAGACGAGCTGCTATCCTCAAGGACGTTACCTCTCTCTCTCTCTCTCTCTCTCTCTAAATAAGACTTTAAATAAAAAGAATATATATATATATATATATATATATATATATATATATATATATATATATATATATATATATATATATATATATATATATATATATATATATATATATATATATATATATATATATATATATTAAAAGACAATGAATATCCTCTGGGGAAGGGGTGACAATCCTTATTTAACCCTTAATTTCAGTTGAATTTTGACAAGTCTACGTTAAAATGTTTCCATTTTTCTGCAGTGATAAAGAAACGTAGAGGGGTAGCTAATATATTTAATTGTTAATTGTATCTTTTTTTCTTTCTTTTTTTCATTTATTCTTTTATTAATTTTTCTTTTCATTGCTTAATTATGCATTATGCCGACACTGCAGGTTACAATTGCAGATATTGCAAGTATTTTTGACACAATACAAGTACATCCAGCTAAACTATTGCTACAGTATAGAGAGAGTATTTCGATTACATACCTTATTCTTCATCTTCTTTTCTTCTTTTTTTTTTTTAATAAATATAATAATAAATAAATAAGTAAATAGGTATTGTCAAATGAAATCGTCGAGATTACGCAGGGGTTTCGGGCAATACTTGGATGGGTGACTACACAAGCCTCATCTGTCTGAAAAAAAATAAATAAATAAAAAAAATAAGAATAAGAATAGGGAGAATGAACGAAAATTTTAAGTAATAAAGATAACAGTAAGAATTATTATAACAAGAATAAGAAAAATTACAATAAAGGAATATAAAAAAAAAGAAAGAAAGCATCCCATGTCTTTCTTCCTAATTGTCATAGAAGGGTGAATTCTTTTGTATATTTTCCAACATTTCCAATACAACGATATGAATGGGGGAAGAAAGAATAAGAATAATAGAAAGAAGGCCTCCCAACACCTAGTTCTCCGGTCTTGGCCAATTAGCTAACGGCGGGATCAGCGCAGTTAAGCAGGGGGTCCGGGAAGAACTTGGATGGGTGACCACAAAAGCCTCATCTCTCTGAGAATAGAAAAAAATAGCAATAAGAATGAGGAGAATGAACGAAAAACGAAAATAATAAAATAACAATAACAACTATAATAAAAAAAAGAAGATTAAGAATAAAAAGAACAAAAATAAGGGAAAAAAGTAATAATATATCTCTCTTGCTAATTGTCGTAGAATTATGAATGAAGGGTTAATTTTAGTGCATATTTTCCAACATTTTCAGCACAACAATGCAACAACAATACAGGAAAGAATAAGAATAAGAGAAATAAGCCCTCCCAACACCTTGTTCTCCGCTCTTGACCAATCAGCTGACGGCGGGATCAGCAAGGTTAAGCAGGGGGTCCGGGCAGAACTTGGATGGGTGACCGCACAAGCCTCATCTCTCTAAAAGTAGGATAAATAAGAATAAGATAAGGAAGAATAATAAAAAAAAATGAAAATAATAAAGATAACAATATTAATTATGACAAGAATAAGAAAAAAATAGAATAAAAAGAATGAAAAAAATAAGAATATCACAACTTTCTTGCTAATTGTCTTAGAATTTTAAATGACATGTCAGTTCTGCTGTATATTTTCCAAGATTTGTTATGAATGAGGGAAGAAAGAATAAGAATAAGAATAAGAATAAGAACAAAATGAATTAGACTAACAATAATGATCACATCTTTCATGCGGTGACTGCGTGGGCGATGAGCCTCACTGGACGTTTCTGACCAATCACAAGGCAGGGTTGGAGTCGTCGGGCCCACCCGATTCATATATAAAGGGATTTTGTGGGAAGCGCGGGCAGACTCAGCTGAGTGTTCGTTGTGAGTTGTTGTTACCACAACTATGGCACGTACCAAGCAAACGGCTCGCAAGTCCACTGGTGGCAAGGCGCCCCGCAAGCAGCTTGCTACAAAGGCAGCTCGCAAGTCTGCTCCAGCCACTGGAGGTGTCAAGAAACCCCACCGTTACAGGCCTGGAACCGTTGCTCTCCGTGAGATCCGCCGTTATCAGAAGAGCACTGAGCTGCTTATCAGGAAACTGCCTTTCCAGCGCCTGGTGCGTGAAATTGCTCAGGATTTCAAGACTGACCTCCGCTTCCAGTCCTCTGCTGTCATGGCTCTCCAGGAAGCTTCCGAGGCTTACCTCGTGGGTCTGTTTGAGGATACCAACCTGTGCGCCATCCATGCCAAGCGCGTGACTATCATGCCAAAGGACATCCAACTGGCTCGTCGCATCCGTGGCGAGCGTGCCTAAGAAGTCATCCACGAATGATCTTCATAACAGCAATATCTAGGCCCTTTTTAGGGCCAAACATCTCTTTCATTAAAGAATTTTCATAGACAATCTGTTTGGTTTTGTGGAAGAAAATATTTATTTTCCATCTTTCAGTATCAGGTATCGACTTTCAACTCAATATCCTTCCCCCCTTTTTTTTTTTTTATATTATTATTATTATTCCCTCTTCCATGGCCATATCTCTTTCACTTGGGAGAATTTTTATCTTTCTTTATCTCTATTTTTTTTTTATCTTTTCTTTATCTCCACAGAATAATAATCACGATAATAATAAGCATAATAATAATAATAATAATAATAATAATAATAATAATAATAATAATAATGATACAATAATTATTATAATAATAATCATAATAAAAACAACAATATTAATATTATTAATAATGATAATAATAATAATAATAATAATAATAATAATAATAATAATAATAATAAAAATAATAATAATAATAATATTAATAATAATAACAATAATTATAATAATAATGCATTTGTCTATATCGTATCTTTTTTCCTTTTCAAGTGTGGCTCCAATGGAGCCGGGTATTATTTTATACTGGCAGCAGTATACTGGCCGCCTGTTTACTTGGAGGAGGTATACTTGGTAACAGCCTTGGTGCCTTCAGAAACAGCGTGTTTTGCCAGTTCACCAGGCAGAAGAAGACGGACAGCGGTCTGGATTTCCCGGCTGGTGATGGTGGAGCGCTTGTTATAGTGTGCCAGGCGGGATGCCTCGGCAGCGATGCGCTCGAAAATGTCATTCACGAACGAGTTCATGATTGACATGGCCTTGGAGGACACGCCAGTGTCTGGGTGGACTTGCTTGAGCACCTTGTAGATGTAGATGGAGTAGCTCTCCTTCCTCCTGCGCTTCTTCTTCTTGTCGCCCTTGGCAATGGCCTTCTGTGCCTTGCCAGCTTTCTTGGCAGCCTTTCCTGATGCTTTGGGAGGCATAGTGTCGCCGTACTGCTGTGAGAACGAGTGTGCGTTTTCTCAGTTGAAAAGTGGTATATATATTAGCGTGCCTACTCAGGATCAGGAGTCGCCACCTCAGCGAGCGTCCTGATTGGTCCAGACGCGCTCTGGGCCGATCTGATCTCGCGTATATATAGCCGTTTTTCCCAAAATTCACTACTTGCTCGCAGAGCTACCGACGAGGTTAGAGTACTCGCGCTCCTCATTTATCACCAACAACAACAACTACTACTACTACTACTACTACCACAACATCCATTATCATGTCTGGACGCGGCAAGGGAGGAAAGGTGAAGGGAAAGTCAAAGTCCCGTTCCAGTCGTGCTGGACTCCAGTTCCCGGTCGGCAGGATTCATCGCCTTCTAAGGAAAGGCAACTACGCCGAGCGCGTGGGTGCTGGTGCCCCCGTGTACCTTGCGGCAGTTATGGAGTACCTGGCTGCTGAAGTCCTTGAGCTTGCCGGCAATGCCGCCCGTGACAACAAGAAGACTCGCATCATCCCACGTCACCTGCAGCTGGCCATCCGCAACGACGAGGAACTTAACAAGCTCCTCTCCGGAGTCACCATTGCACAGGGTGGCGTGCTGCCCAACATTCAGGCCGTGCTCCTTCCCAAGAAGACTGAGAAGAAGTAAATAAAGGGCCTCCCTCCCCTTCAGCCAATATCACCATCAATCCGGCTCCTCTTCGGAGCCACACGTTCAAACATCTAGAGAGTTGTGTAGACTATACTGGTATATCAATAATAAGCAAGTAGTGTATTTATTTTCGAGTTAGTTATTTGTTATTATTATTATTATTATTTAGTCAGGCACGCAAGTGACCGAGAATAAATATGTATACTATATTTCTACTAATGTACCTGCTGTGTGTCACAGTGGAGAGTTGATTAGATGTGTTGCCTATTGTGATATGTTGAGCGTCTTTTTCATCTCAATGTATATTTTGTTTTATGAGAAACTGAGAACGATGAGGGGCGTGATCATTGAAATAAGTCAATGATAATAATAATAATAATAATAATAATAATAATAATAATAATAATAATAATAATAATGATAATAATAATAATAATAATAATAATAATAATAATGATAATAATAATAATACTTGGAGAAGACCTGATGAAGTGAGAAAGATGGTTATAATTAATAATGGTTTCTTTTCTTAGCTCAGATAGTGATAGTGAACATGGTTATGAGAAAGTAGTAGTAATAATAGTAGTCTATGGTCCTTCTTTCTTTTCATGTTTGTGGACCTTAAAAAGGTCCGGGAGATGATGTTATTCAATGATGATAATGCAAGCTGAATAGCTGGCACCATCTCAATAATGGAGCGATTTAACCACCAAATCCGTACAGGGTACGGCCCTGACGCTTGAGGGCGTAGACAACGTCCATGGCAGTAACGGTCTTACGCTTGGCGTGCTCGGTATAGGTGACAGCATCCCTGATAACGTTCTCAAGGAACACCTTGAGCACCCCACGAGTCTCCTCGTAGATGAGACCAGAGATGCGCTTGACGCCACCTCGGCGAGCTAGACGACGGATAGCAGGCTTGGTGATTCCCTGGATGTTATCACGCAGAACCTTACGGTGACGCTTGGCGCCTCCCTTTCCAAGACCCTTGCCTCCCTTGCCGCGGCCAGTCATGGTGATGAGAGCTGCTAGTACGACGTCCGAACGGTCTAACAGGAAGCTCACGAATGTGCCTCAAAATAACATAACATAACATAACAAAGAGAGAAAAGATGGGGAGGGAGAAGTGGGGATAGTGGGAAGAATAGGGGGGTGATAAGAAGGGAATTGTAGTAGGAGAAATAGTCACTGGGGCTTGACCCAGGCGCAATTTGAATTAGGAGGGACATCTTTTTTTTATGTTTTTTATTTATTTATTTTTTTTTTTTTTTAACGTGTTATATTCATTCTAAGATGGCCAGGAAGACAAGGGCTTTATCGGGGAAAGCAGGAGAGTCCTCCACCAACCGAGCAAGCCAAGCCCAACACAGCCACAGCCACGGACGCCGCCCACGCACCCAAATCCCCGGGCCAAACCACGCACAAGTTAGGGGCCAGACTATCCAGAGCCTGCATTATCAGGTTGTGAAAGAGGAGTGAAGGACAGTCAGAGTAAAAAGGGTTTTTTTGTGCTTTTTATTGGTTCAAAGAAGGACAGAGGAAGAATTGCATCCGTATAGCGGAGGGACCTACAGTTTTACGTGGGTTCCGAACCACGGATAGTAGTAGAGTGATTTGGTGATGGCCGGGATATTTATTGTATGATGTAATGTGGTGGGTGAAAAAAGCGGTGTTGGTCCTTTTTTCTTGTGTCCTGTGACTCGTCCTGCAAAAAGGCCACCCTGCTAAAAAAAAAAAAAAAAAAAAAAAAAAAGAGAAGTATAAAAAATGTCGTGGTGTTATATGCATGGGGAGGGAGAGGATGGTTTGTGATAATGATTGACGTGATGGTAGGATGTGCAATGACAGAGGCTCGAAAAGGCTCCCTCACCGCAACGAGGGGTCAAATCTAATACCATCTGCCTGCACGCGGTAAGTCGCTGGTGGCGGGGGGTGAATGGGGATTCCTGCATGGATGCTTCCAGGGCCCCGCCCCACCATCTCTTGACTACCTTCCTGCCCAGCCCTTGCCGCACCCAACTACCTCTGTGTGGGGGGTGAAGTGGCTTCCACTGAATGGTGTGGTTACCGTCCCCATCATCAGTACTGGCCGCTCCTTAACTACCTCGGGGGGTACCGCTACCGGAACGTCATGCCGACGGCCGGGGGCCCCATTGCCGTGACGTCAGTGGGAGGAGTGCGGTTCGTGCTATCCCCGTCTCTCTGGAAGTGGTCCGGTGCCCTCTTGAAACCTAGGCTGCGAGGCAGGAAAATAATGTATAAAAAACAAAAATATGAATACAAAGCCATAAGACAAAAAATATGAAAAAACCACTAGGTGTTGGCACACGACCCCACTCCCTCGGTCAGAGGCATGGTA
>NC_087167.1:23480994-23490994 GCF_035594125.1 Scylla paramamosain
TATCCTTCTCTCTGTTTACTTCATCTCAAGTTTCCTTTTTGACCGTTCTATTGCTGCTGTGGTAGACGGTCACTGTTCTTCTCCTAAATCAATTAACAGTGGTGTTCCTCAGGGTTCTGTCCTGTCACCCACTCTCTTCTTATTATTCATTAATGATCTTCTAAACCAAACTTCTTGTCCTATCCACTCCTACGCTGAAGATACCACCCTGCACTTTTCCACGTCTTTTCATAGACGTCCAACCCTTCAGGAGGTAAACATATCACGCAGGGAAGCCACAGAACGCCTGACTTCTGATCTTTCTAAAATTTCTCATTGGGGCAGAACAAACTTGATATTGTTCAATGCCTCAAAAAATCAATTCCTCCATCTATCAACTCGACACAACCTTCCAGACAACTATCCCCTCTTCTTCAATGACACTCAACTGTCCCCCTCTTCTACATTGAACATCCTCGGTCTGTCCTTTACTTATAATCTGAACTGGAAACTTCACATCTCATCTCTAGCTAAAACAGCTTTTATGAAGTTAGGTGTTCTGAGACGTCTCCGCCAGTTTTTCTCACCCCCCCAGCTGCTAACTCTGTACAAGGGCCTTATCCGTCCATGTATGGAGTATGCTTCACATGTCTGAGGGGGGTTCCACTCATACTGCTTTTCTAGACAGGGTGGAATCAAAAGCTTTTCGTCTCATCAACTCCTCTCCTCTAACTGACTGTCTTCAGCTTCTCTCTCACCGCCGCAATGTTGCATATCTAGCTGTCTTCTACCGCTATTTTCATGCTAACTGCTCTTCTGATCTTGCTAACTGCATGCCTCCCCTCCTTCCGTGGCCTCGCTGCACAAGACTTTCTTCTTTCTCTCACCTCTATTCTGTCCACTTCTCTAACGCAAGAGTTAACTAGTATTCTCAATCATTCATCCCTTTCTCTGGTAAACTCTGGAACTCCCTGCCTGCTTCCGTATTTCCACCTTCCTATGACTTGAATTCCTTCAAGAGGGAGGTTTCAAGACACTTATTCATCATTTTTTGACCACTGCTTTGACCCCTGTATGGGACTGGCATTTCAGTGGGCATTTTTTTTATTACATTTTTGTTGCCCTTGGCCAGTGTCCTTCCTACATAAAAAAAAAAAAAAAAATAGTAGTAGTAGTAGCAGTAGTAGTAGTAGTAGTAGTAGTAGTAGTAATGCTATTTTTCATATATTTAGTAATTTTTTTTTTTCATATTATTATTTATATTTATATTTTTTGTTTTGTTTTGACATTCATACGAATGCTATAAAGGTGAAGCATAGAAATTTATTTGATTGATTAATTAATTTATATATCTATTTATTTTGATTTTTTAAATTAATTAATTTATTTATTTTTATTATTATTATTTTTTTTTTTTATGTCTCTATGATAAGCAAAGCATTATAGAATTTATGAAAGCACATATCCTCTAGAGTCTTGCCCTACAAAAGATTCTGTAAAGTAAAAAATAAAGGGAATAAGTGTCAGTGACGTTTGATGAATAGAGGAAGGCGTGGCAGAAATTACCATAAAACGTATATAAATGAAAATTTATCTTCCTCGTATTTTCCAACTTGCGTTTGCTTCTTGAAAATTTAACTGGGTGGGTCATATAGCAGACATATTGTTCTTTCCTCCATTGTAGTTTGTTTCCAGCAAGCCCCCTAAATAAAGTTTCTGTTTTTTTTTTTTTTTTTTTTTTTTTAAAGAAATGAGGAATTACATTCTAACGCTGATCACTGAGCGGAGCGTAGACGAGCTGCTATCCTCAAG
This sequence comes from Scylla paramamosain, assembly GCF_035594125.1. Lineage (NCBI taxonomy): Eukaryota > Metazoa > Arthropoda > Malacostraca > Decapoda > Portunidae > Scylla > Scylla paramamosain. The sequence goes on from NC_087167.1 coordinate 23,482,786, forward strand.
GACGTTACCTCTCTCTCTCTCTCTCTCTCTCTCTAAATAAGACTTTAAATAAAAAGAATATATATATATATATATATATATATATATATATATATATATATATATATATATATATATATATATATATATATATATATATATATATATATATATATATATATATATATATATATATATATATATATATATATATATATATATATATATATATATTAAAAGACAATGAATATCCTCTGGGGAAGGGGTGACAATCCTTATTTAACCCTTAATTTCAGTTGAATTTTGACAAGTCTACGTTAAAATGTTTCCATTTTTCTGCAGTGATAAAGAAACGTAGAGGGGTAGCTAATATATTTAATTGTTAATTGTATCTTTTTTTCTTTCTTTTTTTCATTTATTCTTTTATTAATTTTTCTTTTCATTGCTTAATTATGCATTATGCCGACACTGCAGGTTACAATTGCAGATATTGCAAGTATTTTTGACACAATACAAGTACATCCAGCTAAACTATTGCTACAGTATAGAGAGAGTATTTCGATTACATACCTTATTCTTCATCTTCTTTTCTTCTTTTTTTTTTTTAATAAATATAATAATAAATAAATAAGTAAATAGGTATTGTCAAATGAAATCGTCGAGATTACGCAGGGGTTTCGGGCAATACTTGGATGGGTGACTACACAAGCCTCATCTGTCTGAAAAAAAATAAATAAATAAAAAAAATAAGAATAAGAATAGGGAGAATGAACGAAAATTTTAAGTAATAAAGATAACAGTAAGAATTATTATAACAAGAATAAGAAAAATTACAATAAAGGAATATAAAAAAAAAGAAAGAAAGCATCCCATGTCTTTCTTCCTAATTGTCATAGAAGGGTGAATTCTTTTGTATATTTTCCAACATTTCCAATACAACGATATGAATGGGGGAAGAAAGAATAAGAATAATAGAAAGAAGGCCTCCCAACACCTAGTTCTCCGGTCTTGGCCAATTAGCTAACGGCGGGATCAGCGCAGTTAAGCAGGGGGTCCGGGAAGAACTTGGATGGGTGACCACAAAAGCCTCATCTCTCTGAGAATAGAAAAAAATAGCAATAAGAATGAGGAGAATGAACGAAAAACGAAAATAATAAAATAACAATAACAACTATAATAAAAAAAAGAAGATTAAGAATAAAAAGAACAAAAATAAGGGAAAAAAGTAATAATATATCTCTCTTGCTAATTGTCGTAGAATTATGAATGAAGGGTTAATTTTAGTGCATATTTTCCAACATTTTCAGCACAACAATGCAACAACAATACAGGAAAGAATAAGAATAAGAGAAATAAGCCCTCCCAACACCTTGTTCTCCGCTCTTGACCAATCAGCTGACGGCGGGATCAGCAAGGTTAAGCAGGGGGTCCGGGCAGAACTTGGATGGGTGACCGCACAAGCCTCATCTCTCTAAAAGTAGGATAAATAAGAATAAGATAAGGAAGAATAATAAAAAAAAATGAAAATAATAAAGATAACAATATTAATTATGACAAGAATAAGAAAAAAATAGAATAAAAAGAATGAAAAAAATAAGAATATCACAACTTTCTTGCTAATTGTCTTAGAATTTTAAATGACATGTCAGTTCTGCTGTATATTTTCCAAGATTTGTTATGAATGAGGGAAGAAAGAATAAGAATAAGAATAAGAATAAGAACAAAATGAATTAGACTAACAATAATGATCACATCTTTCATGCGGTGACTGCGTGGGCGATGAGCCTCACTGGACGTTTCTGACCAATCACAAGGCAGGGTTGGAGTCGTCGGGCCCACCCGATTCATATATAAAGGGATTTTGTGGGAAGCGCGGGCAGACTCAGCTGAGTGTTCGTTGTGAGTTGTTGTTACCACAACTATGGCACGTACCAAGCAAACGGCTCGCAAGTCCACTGGTGGCAAGGCGCCCCGCAAGCAGCTTGCTACAAAGGCAGCTCGCAAGTCTGCTCCAGCCACTGGAGGTGTCAAGAAACCCCACCGTTACAGGCCTGGAACCGTTGCTCTCCGTGAGATCCGCCGTTATCAGAAGAGCACTGAGCTGCTTATCAGGAAACTGCCTTTCCAGCGCCTGGTGCGTGAAATTGCTCAGGATTTCAAGACTGACCTCCGCTTCCAGTCCTCTGCTGTCATGGCTCTCCAGGAAGCTTCCGAGGCTTACCTCGTGGGTCTGTTTGAGGATACCAACCTGTGCGCCATCCATGCCAAGCGCGTGACTATCATGCCAAAGGACATCCAACTGGCTCGTCGCATCCGTGGCGAGCGTGCCTAAGAAGTCATCCACGAATGATCTTCATAACAGCAATATCTAGGCCCTTTTTAGGGCCAAACATCTCTTTCATTAAAGAATTTTCATAGACAATCTGTTTGGTTTTGTGGAAGAAAATATTTATTTTCCATCTTTCAGTATCAGGTATCGACTTTCAACTCAATATCCTTCCCCCCTTTTTTTTTTTTTATATTATTATTATTATTCCCTCTTCCATGGCCATATCTCTTTCACTTGGGAGAATTTTTATCTTTCTTTATCTCTATTTTTTTTTTATCTTTTCTTTATCTCCACAGAATAATAATCACGATAATAATAAGCATAATAATAATAATAATAATAATAATAATAATAATAATAATAATAATAATAATAATGATACAATAATTATTATAATAATAATCATAATAAAAACAACAATATTAATATTATTAATAATGATAATAATAATAATAATAATAATAATAATAATAATAATAATAATAATAAAAATAATAATAATAATAATATTAATAATAATAACAATAATTATAATAATAATGCATTTGTCTATATCGTATCTTTTTTCCTTTTCAAGTGTGGCTCCAATGGAGCCGGGTATTATTTTATACTGGCAGCAGTATACTGGCCGCCTGTTTACTTTGAGGAGGTATACTTGGTAACAGCCTTGGTGCCTTCAGAAACAGCGTGTTTTGCCAGTTCACCAGGCAGAAGAAGACGGACAGCGGTCTGGATTTCCCGGCTGGTGATGGTGGAGCGCTTGTTATAGTGTGCCAGGCGGGATGCCTCGGCAGCGATGCGCTCGAAAATGTCATTCACGAACGAGTTCATGATTGACATGGCCTTGGAGGACACGCCAGTGTCTGGGTGGACTTGCTTGAGCACCTTGTAGATGTAGATGGAGTAGCTCTCCTTCCTCCTGCGCTTCTTCTTCTTGTCGCCCTTGGCAATGGCCTTCTGTGCCTTGCCAGCTTTCTTGGCAGCCTTTCCTGATGCTTTGGGAGGCATAGTGTCGCCGTACTGCTGTGAGAACGAGTGTGCGTTTTCTTTATTTTTTTATTGAGGAAGTGGATGTTATAAAGGAGCGGGGGTGGGGGTAGGTGAGAGGACGGGAAAAAGTGTGTGAAATAAATGAAATACAGTTGGAGGTAGAAAGTGTCCGGGCGGTCCGGGAAGCTTTTTTTTTTTTTTTTTTTTCCCAAGTGATGAAGGATACATTATGTATAGTACATACATGATAATACACATGATATATAAACTATTTTGCATAACATTGTAGTTATATATATCAAGGTGGAGAGCAAAAACATATTATATGTACGTAAATCTTAAAAAATAAGTAATATAACGTGACATGAAAGCAAAAATTATGTAGTACAAGAAATACACATATATGATACATTGCACAACATTGTATATTAGATATTACCTAGTGAAGGGCAAGACATAGTAAATATTTGTAACAAATAATACAGAAACACATAACGTAACATGATAACGAAAGTTTTGTAATACAAATAACGTAACATGATAACGAAGGTTTTGTAATACAAGAAACAGGAGCAGCTTGTTGAGGAACAATAAACATTGAGAGTGCAATAATTAAAGTGTCATAATTTATAGATTTTATATAAATAAATGAGTAAATAAAAAAGGAAAACACAAGGATGTACAATAAACATTGAGAGTGCAATAATTAAAGTGTCATAATTTATAGATTTTATATAAATAAATGAGTAAATAAAAAAGGAAAACACAAGGATGTACATAAGGGAAGTTATGGGTTTGGTTTAACTCATCTATCGGTACCGGGGTGCAGGGCTGGGGTCCATCTCGAGTGTCAACAGGCTCCGTGGAAACCATGCATGTTGGTGGTTGGGGGCCTCTCTGTGTAGTTCCTGTAGGGCAGAGAACTGTTCCCAGCCCATTTCCTCCAGTCTTTGCCAGACTCTGTACGCCAGGGCGTGGAGCCTGACGTTGAGGGCTGGGATGGAGGCCTCCTCGTGCATGGCTTCCGCTGTTTGGAAGTCGTCCCAGCGAACGTCCAGAGCAAATCGTAGGGCTGCGTTCTGCACTCGCTGGAGCCTGCTGATGGCGTATTTGCTGAAGGCGTGCGTGGGGACAGGGGGATATGTGAGAACCGGGATCACCAGAGTCTTGATAAGGTGGAGCTTAAGGTCGCGGTTTAGGTCCCTGAAGCGGTACAAAGCTCCCAGGGCCCTCCTTGCCTGTTGGATTCGGCTTGATACATGGGAGGTGTAGCCCCGTCCTGAGAGCTGAAGCCCCAGCAGCCTCCCACGTGGTTGGAAGTCGACCAGGTCTCCTTCCACTAGCAGAGGTGTTGGGTTGTGGGTGGCCAGGGGGATGACCGCGAACTTGTTCAAGTTTGTCCGGATTCGCCACTCTTCCTCGTACCTGTTGACTCTGGCGATCTCCCTTCCTGTCCTGGAATTGAGCATCCTGGACGACCTCCCTGGATGAAAGATGAGCTGGGTGATGTCGTCTGCATACTGGACGTTTATTCCAGCATTGGAACTCGGACAGTCCCGGGTATAGATGGCGTAGAGTGTGGGGGAGAGGACACTCCCTTGTGGGACCCCAGCTGAGAGAGGGAACGGTGGCCCTGTGCGGTTGCCAATTCTGATCCTGGCAGTCCTGTCCTCCAGGAAGTCGCAAAGCAAACGTTCTATAGGACCGGGGAGCCCTAGGTTTAATATCTTGAACTTGAGTCCAGGATGCCAAACCTTATCGAAAGCCTTGCTTACATCCCGAAGGACAAGGTTGCATCTGCTACCAGATGCCTCCTGGACCGCCAAGGTCTCTGTGACAACCGCAATGGCATGGGTCGTCCCCACTCCCCTCCGGAATCCATATTGCCCGGGACTGAAAACACCATCTCCCTCCAGGTGGTCGCGCAGGCGCTTGGTGATTATTCTCTCCAGCAGCTTCCCCGGGGTCTCCAGAAGTGAGATGGGGCGGTAGTTTTCTGGGCGGGAAGGATCCTTCCCAGATTTCGCCACCATCCTCATCTCAGCTTCCTTGAAGCCGTCAGGGAAGTAGCCGGCAGAGAGGGCAGAATTAAAGATGTCACACAGCCTTCCCACAGCCCGGTCTGGAAGATGGTTCAAAATGAGCTTATTGATCGAGCTCCTGCCGGGGCAGGTTGCTTTACTCGTCTTGATGGCGTTCCGGATCTCCTCAGAGGAAATGAGACAATCAAGTGCTGAGGCACCAGACAGTCTCACAGGGTCTGCTGTGTCGTACGGGAAGGTCCTGTCTACGTGCTGTCTAAGGTAATCCAACACAGTGTTGTTGTCCTCAAAGTCATTGTCATCGTCCTGGAAGACAGGCTCCCATATTGCAGTCAGTAGTTTTTCTTTGTCTATGGCTGAGTAGTGTCGGTGTCCGTTCCCGTCAGTCAGGAAGGCTGAGTCAGGTCCAGTGGCACGACCAGAGAGTCTTTTTACGTCTGTCCAAAATTTCTTAGGATCATTATGGGAAGAGGCCAGTCTTGCTAGGGTATGGCCCCAGCAATTTGCGGCCTCATCCCGTCTAGAATCAGTTAGTGTCTGTCTAAGCTGTCTGTACCTTCTGAAATTGTCGTATGTCCATCCAATCCTGGTTGCCTGGTCAAGTAATGCCTGGAATTGTATTCTGGTCATTTGTGTTGTCCTGGAGGGTCTAGGGCATGGAATCGTCCTATATACCGTCTTAGGTATGTGTCTGTCAGCTACTGTCCTAATTGTCCGCATCCAAAGGTCCAGAGCATCGTCAATGTCTTCTAGTCCCGCATGGGAAATGTTTGGCAGGTTCGTCATGGCAAGTTGGTCATCTTCTTTAAAGCTGTCCCAGTCAGCGGAGTGGAAGGAGAAAGTTGGGGTTGTGGCGATAAGTATAGGGGAAGAGCAGATATCAATCACCATAGGGAGGTGATCACTTGAGGTCAGAGGTCCTGGGGAAACATAGTGTGCAAAAGAATTGGAGGGGTTGGTTAGGATGATGTCAGGGGAGGAAGGGGCATTGGGGCCGAAGTAGGTAGGAAAAAAAGGTCCAATGTGTCTAGCAGTCTGTCGACGAAGATAGTCTGCGAGGTCACGGCCTACTGTATTAGTGGAAGTGTTTCCTAGAGTAGGGTGTCTAGCGTTTAAGTCTCCGGCAAATAACACAGGGGAGTTTCTACGAAAAAGTCTAAGAAAGTCAGGGTGGGGAAGGAAGGGCCGACGGGGGGGAAGATAGGAAGTGGCGACAGTCAAGGGTCCGACCTCTGTCTCTATATCAATGGAAAGAGTCTCAGATAAGTAGTCATCCTCTAGTCTTGAGTATTGCAGTCTAGTTCGAATCGCTATTGCTACACCGTCGTGGAGTTCGTTGGTAGTGTTGCGTTGTATTATCCTGTATCCTGGTATTTTAAGTCTTTTGTCATGTGTTAGACCGTGACTGTTGATTAAAACAATGTCAGGATCAAACTGTCTGTATGTGTTGCTTAAGTCGTACTTACGTCCATTCCAGGCTAGAACATTATGTTGGATTACCCTTAGTCGAGTCATCGTCCTGTCCTAGAGCGTATCTGCTTCCTCTGACGGGAGGATCTGGGGCGCCGGTTAGGTGGGGGACTTGCCTGCTGAACTCGTTCGATTTGGGGGTCTTGGGATGTTTGCCTACTCAAACTCAGGGAGCGAGATGGAGAGGAGGTCTTCCTAGGGTGTTGGGGGACAGAGCTGTGGTCTTCCGAGTCGTGTTCTACGTCGACTTCGTCGTTCTCCGGGTCCGTGTCTTCGTAGTCAGAGGAGGAAGATGCTGGGAAGTCATTCCTGGGTTCAATGGGGATGGGGGATGCCAGAGGGTCCTGGATTGGTTGCATCTTTCCCGTGATGGCTTTAATGATGGCATGCGAGGGTGGGTTGGGAGGCAACTTGATGTCTGGTAGGTTATTCATTGCCAGGCTGGCAGAGAGGGTGGTTTGGAAAGAACCAGGTGTTGCGCAGTTGACCATGTGCGCGTGCATGACGCACACGAGGCCAGTAAGGTTGAAAGCTGGCACTTCCTGGGGAGTAGAAGCAGCGGCTTGGGCATAGGAAGTGGAGGCCTTCCTCATCGCCTCCTTACGCATGCGTTCCTCCTTCTCTTTTAGTGCATTTTTCCGGGCAGGGCAGCGCATGGCCATACAACTGTGTGCCTGGCCACAGTGAAGGCAGCGTTTCTCTATTGCGTGGCAGTCTCGGAAGGAGTGCTCGTTGCTGGAGCACTCAGAGCACACTCTGAATCCTTGAGGTCGGGGGCATTGCCTAGTTGAGTGGTCCTCAATAGCATAACAGGTGTTGCATGTAAGTAGAGGTGTGTAGGTTTCCTCCTTTATCTGGTGGGGAGGAAGCGAGATCGAAAAAAGGAGGAGACCTTCCTCTCGAGCCCTTCTTGCCATCTGACTGGAGCGGAAAGTGAACTTGACAGTGTTCGATCTGTGGAACTTGAATACTTCCTGGATCTTTGCCCAGGTCTGGACACGTTCCACTTCCGCTCGCATTTCCTCAGTGTCATGTTGGTACACCAGGTCATCCAGTCTGAAGCAAATTACTGTTCTTTTCGCTTTAAGTTCTGGCGGTAGGATAGCTGTAAAGTTGTCCTGTGAGAGTTTATGGAGCAGGTCATCTTGAAAAATTGCGTCAGTGTCCTTCTCAGTTGAAAAGTGGTATATATATTAGCGTGCCTACTCAGGATCAGGAGTCGCCACCTCAGCGAGCGTCCTGATTGGTCCAGACGCGCTCTGGGCCGATCTGATCTCGCGTATATATAGCCGTTTTTCCCAAAATTCACTACTTGCTCGCAGAGCTACCGACGAGGTTAGAGTACTCGCGCTCCTCATTTATCACCAACAACAACAACTACTACTACTACTACTACTAC
>NC_087167.1:23493494-23495994 GCF_035594125.1 Scylla paramamosain
TCCTGCATGGATGCTTCCAGGGCCCCGCCCCACCATCTCTTGACTACCTTCCTGCCCAGCCCTTGCCGCACCCAACTACCTCTGTGTGGGGGGTGAAGTGGCTTCCACTGAATGGTGTGGTTACCGTCCCCATCATCAGTACTGGCCGCTCCTTAACTACCTCGGGGGGTACCGCTACCGGAACGTCATGCCGACGGCCGGGGGCCCCATTGCCGTGACGTCAGTGGGAGGAGTGCGGTTCGTGCTATCCCCGTCTCTCTGGAAGTGGTCCGGTGCCCTCTTGAAACCTAGGCTGCGAGGCAGGAAAATAATGTATAAAAAACAAAAATATGAATACAAAGCCATAAGACAAAAAATATGAAAAAAACCACTAGGTGTTGGCACACGACCCCACTCCCTCGGTCAGAGGCATGGTATTTTAATGGCGGTGTTTTTTTGTCTAGTCCCTTTCCCAGGAGCGGTCCGGTGCCACCTTAAAACCTAGGCTGCGAGACAGAAAAATAATGCATAAAAACAAAAATATGAATACAAAACCATAAGACAAAAAATATGAAAAAACCACTAGGTGTTGGCACGCGGGCCCGCCCACGTGAACGAGAGAACGACGATGATGCCACTCAGACACCATGAGTGGTACAGAAAAAGGAGATAGTGAAGGGAAGAAAGGAGGAGTCCATTATTAGAAGACAGGTTCAGGAGGCACAGTGGGAGGATCAAGGAGATTGCAGTGCGGCAAGTGACGGAAAGCTGGGGGGAGGTTGGTAATGAAATTGTATGTGATTGTGTGTCTGTCGGAGAAGGAGCTTAGTTGTTTTTCGATTCTATTGTGGAGTGTTATGTTAAGAGGGGGGATGTTGGACTCCTCGTGAATGGAGAGAGAGGTTCTGAAGTCGAACCATTTCGTCCCAAGAGCGAAACGAATTGCTCGGTTTTGAACCTTCTGAAGTTTAGAGAGGTTGGAGGGAGCAGAGAGAGAGAGGGCAAGAGGGCAGTAGGTTAAGAGAGGGAGAATGAAAGCTTTGTAGAGGTGAAGTTTTGTTTTTGTGCTGCTGTCGCGAAATCTTTCCAGGTTGCTCAAGGCCTTGGCGGCTATGGTTGCTTTTTGTTTTATATGTATATTGAAGTTGAGGTGCTTATCTATGGTGAGGCCAAGCACTTTGTTGTTGTTACTGATGGGGATTGGGGTGGGGATTGGATCAATTCTGTTTAGTGAGATTTGGCGGGGCTGACTTCTTTTAATGTTGAAATAAGTGACTTTTGATTTTTCGGGATGGGAGAGAATTCGCCATTTCATCTCCCACAGGCCAGTCGCCATCAGTTCCCATTGAATTTTGTCGGTTAGGAGATCTAACGACCTGGCACGGGCCAATTGCGTTACATCGTCCGCGTATTGAATAGTTAGTGAGTCATTGTGGGCTGGGAGGGGTAGGTCAGCTGTGTACATGTTAAAAAGGGTTGGGGAGAGTACGGAGCCTTGTGGGACTCCAGCCTGAGGGGTAAAAAATGACGAAAAGGTGCCCTGGTGGCGGATTCTTGTCTGTCTCTCATCCAGAAAACTACACAAGATGCGTTGTGTTAGATAAGGGAGATTGAAGTTATTACAAATTTTATATTTTAAACCGGTGTGCCAAACGGTGTCAAAAGCTTTTTTGACATCTTTTGTCACGAGTGCTGTCTTGTAATATGGCTTGTTGAAATTTAGGTAGGCTACTATGCTGTTAAGGGCGTCCTCAGTTGAGGCGTTCCTCCGGAAACCGAACTGCTGTGGTGCCAGCAATCCGTTATCTTCGAGGAACGCTCTCAATCTTAAATTGATTAGACGCTCAAAAGTTTTTCCAAGAATTTCAAGTAGGCTTATGGGGCGATAGTTTTCTGGTAAGTGAGAGTTTTTTCCGGGCTTGGCAATTAGGGTGATGTTTGAAATTTTGAAAGCCTTTGGGAAGTATCCAGAGGCGAGGCAAGCATTGAATATTTTTGTCAGGCTGGATATGATTTCTGGAGGAAGGCTCCGCACCATTGGCCAGGTGACTCCTGAGGGGCCGGGGGCTCGCCGCGGAGTGTGCCTGAGCAACCTGGCGACATCTTCCTCCTCAATGGGTGTGATGAGAGGGTGTTGTGGGTCTAGTCGTGTTAAGTGTATAATGTTATGTGGTAGTGTGTTTGCTAGGTTTTGGCGCACAATATCGGTGATATGGTGTATGTGGGCAATACTGGGCTCATGAAGAGGGAGAGGGTGTGGTTGGAAGGAGTTACGCCAGTGTGTCTGGAAGGTGTTTTTGTCGCGCGGTATATATTGAGCCAGAGCGGTCGTGCGTGTAGTAAATTACTATTTTCCCTGTTTTTCTCACTTAATTTAACATTATCGGGTCATATGCATAGGTTTTCTGTTTCAGTGTTGACCCTGCAACTGCACATTTATGACTAAATTCACATACACAAGCACAAATGTGAATAAAACTCAATATAAAGGTGGAGGGGTTGCAAGATTTTCCGGCGCGCT
>NC_087167.1:23498494-23505994 GCF_035594125.1 Scylla paramamosain
GTAACATTACCTAAACTACCCTAAACTAACCCAAACTTAACATAACCTAAATTAGCTTAACCTAACTTTGTTGTTGCTGTTGTTGTTGTTGTTGTTGTTGTTGCTGTTGTTGTTTTTCTTCCTCCTTTCTTTTTATTGTTGTTCCTAACCTAACCTAACTTAACTTCACCTAACCTGACTAACCTAATCTAACTTAAATTAACATTACCTAACCTAATGTAACCAAACTTCACCTAAATGAACCTAACCTATAATATCCTAAATTAACCTAACCTAAATTAAGCAAAGCTGGCCTAACCTAACCTAACATAACCTAACTTAACCTAACCTAACCTAACATAACGTAACATCACCTAAACTACCCTAAACTAACACTAACAACCTAACCTAAATTAACCTAACCTAACCTAACTTAACCTGACCTGACCTAATCTAACCTAACTTCGCCTTACTTGAATTACATTCAAGTATCGATCAGTCAGTGGAGCCGAGGCTTGCTGGTTTTTCCCATCCTTCACAACCCAACCGACACATATACACACACACACATTCTCTCTCTCTCTCTCTCTCTCTCTCTCTCTCTCTCTCTCTCTCTCTCTCTCTCTCTCTCTCTCTCTCTCTCTCTCTCTAACTCCCTTCGTGATTTCTGGCATCTAGCCAAAAAGTATCTCCAATAACTTTGCTGCTTCTTCTTTCCCTACTCTATTTCAACCAGATGGCACCACTGCTATCGCATCTATTTCTAAAGCTGAAATCTTTGCTCAAACCTTTGCTAAAAATTCTACATTGGACGATTCTGGGCTTGTTCCTCCCTCTCCTCCACCCTCTGACAACTTCATGCCACCTATTAAAATTCTTCGCAATGATGTTTTCCATGCCCTCGCTGGCCTAAACCCTCGGAAGGCTTATGGACCGGATGGGGTCCCTCCTATTGTTCTCCGAAACAATGCCTCCATGCTTGCACCTTGCCTATTCAAATTCTTTCAGCTCTGTCTGTCAACACTACCTTTCCTTCTTGCTGGAAGTTTACTTACATTCAACCTGTTCCTAAAAAGGGTGACCGTTCTAATCCCTCAAACTACCATCCTATTGCTTTAATTTCCTGCCTATCTAAAGTTTTTGAATCTATCTTCAACAGGAAGATTCTTAAACATCTATCACTCCACAACCTTCTATCTGATCGCCAGTATGGGTTCCGTCAAGGCCGCTCTACTGGTGATCTTCTGGCTTTCCTTACTGAGTCTTGGTCATCCTCTTTTAGAGATTTTGGTGAAACTTTTGCTGTTGCCTTGGACATAATTATCAAAAGCTTTTGATAGAGTCTGGCACAAAGCTTTGATTTCCAAACTACCCTCCTACGGTTTCTATCCTTCTCTCTGTTTACTTCATCTCAAGTTTCCTTTTTGACCGTTCTATTGCTGCTGTGGTAGACGGTCACTGTTCTTCTCCTAAATCAATTAACAGTGGTGTTCCTCAGGGTTCTGTCCTGTCACCCACTCTCTTCTTATTATTCATTAATGATCTTCTAAACCAAACTTCTTGTCCTATCCACTCCTACGCTGAAGATACCACCCTGCACTTTTCCACGTCTTTTCATAGACGTCCAACCCTTCAGGAGGTAAACATATCACGCAGGGAAGCCACAGAACGCCTGACTTCTGATCTTTCTAAAATTTCTCATTGGGGCAGAACAAACTTGATATTGTTCAATGCCTCAAAAAATCAATTCCTCCATCTATCAACTCGACACAACCTTCCAGACAACTATCCCCTCTTCTTCAATGACACTCAACTGTCCCCCTCTTCTACATTGAACATCCTCGGTCTGTCCTTTACTTATAATCTGAACTGGAAACTTCACATCTCATCTCTAGCTAAAACAGCTTTTATGAAGTTAGGTGTTCTGAGACGTCTCCGCCAGTTTTTCTCACCCCCCCAGCTGCTAACTCTGTACAAGGGCCTTATCCGTCCATGTATGGAGTATGCTTCACATGTCTGAGGGGGGTTCCACTCATACTGCTTTTCTAGACAGGGTGGAATCAAAAGCTTTTCGTCTCATCAACTCCTCTCCTCTAACTGACTGTCTTCAGCTTCTCTCTCACCGCCGCAATGTTGCATATCTAGCTGTCTTCTACCGCTATTTTCATGCTAACTGCTCTTCTGATCTTGCTAACTGCATGCCTCCCCTCCTTCCGTGGCCTCGCTGCACAAGACTTTCTTCTTTCTCTCACCTCTATTCTGTCCACTTCTCTAACGCAAGAGTTAACTAGTATTCTCAATCATTCATCCCTTTCTCTGGTAAACTCTGGAACTCCCTGCCTGCTTCCGTATTTCCACCTTCCTATGACTTGAATTCCTTCAAGAGGGAGGTTTCAAGACACTTATTCATCATTTTTTGACCACTGCTTTGACCCCTGTATGGGACTGGCATTTCAGTGGGCATTTTTTTTATTACATTTTTGTTGCCCTTGGCCAGTGTCCTTCCTACATAAAAAAAAAAAAAAAATAGTAGTAGTAGTAGCAGTAGTAGTAGTAGTAGTAGTAGTAGTAGTAATGCTATTTTTCATATATTTAGTAATTTTTTTTTTTCATATTATTATTTATATTTATATTTTTTGTTTTGTTTTGACATTCATACGAATGCTATAAAGGTGAAGCATAGAAATTTATTTGATTGATTAATTAATTTATATATCTATTTATTTTGATTTTTTAAATTAATTAATTTATTTATTTTTATTATTATTATTTTTTTTTTTTATGTCTCTATGATAAGCAAAGCATTATAGAATTTATGAAAGCACATATCCTCTAGAGTCTTGCCCTACAAAAGATTCTGTAAAGTAAAAAATAAAGGGAATAAGTGTCAGTGACGTTTGATGAATAGAGGAAGGCGTGGCAGAAATTACCATAAAACGTATATAAATGAAAATTTATCTTCCTCGTATTTTCCAACTTGCGTTTGCTTCTTGAAAATTTAACTGGGTGGGTCATATAGCAGACATATTGTTCTTTCCTCCATTGTAGTTTGTTTCCAGCAAGCCCCCTAAATAAAGTTTCTGTTTTTTTTTTTTTTTTTTTTTTTTTTAAAGAAATGAGGAATTACATTCTAACGCTGATCACTGAGCGGAGCGTAGACGAGCTGCTATCCTCAAGGACGTTACCTCTCTCTCTCTCTCTCTCTCTCTCTAAATAAGACTTTAAATAAAAAGAATATATATATATATATATATATATATATATATATATATATATATATATATATATATATATATATATATATATATATATATATATATATATATATATATATATATATATATATATTAAAAGACAATGAATATCCTCTGGGGAAGGGGTGACAATCCTTATTTAACCCTTAATTTCAGTTGAATTTTGACAAGTCTACGTTAAAATGTTTCCATTTTTCTGCAGTGATAAAGAAACGTAGAGGGGTAGCTAATATATTTAATTGTTAATTGTATCTTTTTTTCTTTCTTTTTTTCATTTATTCTTTTATTAATTTTTCTTTTCATTGCTTAATTATGCATTATGCCGACACTGCAGGTTACAATTGCAGATATTGCAAGTATTTTTGACACAATACAAGTACATCCAGCTAAACTATTGCTACAGTATAGAGAGAGTATTTCGATTACATACCTTATTCTTCATCTTCTTTTCTTCTTTTTTTTTTTTAATAAATATAATAATAAATAAATAAGTAAATAGGTATTGTCAAATGAAATCGTCGAGATTACGCAGGGGTTTCGGGCAATACTTGGATGGGTGACTACACAAGCCTCATCTGTCTGAAAAAAAATAAATAAATAAAAAAAATAAGAATAAGAATAGGGAGAATGAACGAAAATTTTAAGTAATAAAGATAACAGTAAGAATTATTATAACAAGAATAAGAAAAATTACAATAAAGGAATATAAAAAAAAAGAAAGAAAGCATCCCATGTCTTTCTTCCTAATTGTCATAGAAGGGTGAATTCTTTTGTATATTTTCCAACATTTCCAATACAACGATATGAATGGGGGAAGAAAGAATAAGAATAATAGAAAGAAGGCCTCCCAACACCTAGTTCTCCGGTCTTGGCCAATTAGCTAACGGCGGGATCAGCGCAGTTAAGCAGGGGGTCCGGGAAGAACTTGGATGGGTGACCACAAAAGCCTCATCTCTCTGAGAATAGAAAAAAATAGCAATAAGAATGAGGAGAATGAACGAAAAACGAAAATAATAAAATAACAATAACAACTATAATAAAAAAAAGAAGATTAAGAATAAAAAGAACAAAAATAAGGGAAAAAAGTAATAATATATCTCTCTTGCTAATTGTCGTAGAATTATGAATGAAGGGTTAATTTTAGTGCATATTTTCCAACATTTTCAGCACAACAATGCAACAACAATACAGGAAAGAATAAGAATAAGAGAAATAAGCCCTCCCAACACCTTGTTCTCCGCTCTTGACCAATCAGCTGACGGCGGGATCAGCAAGGTTAAGCAGGGGGTCCGGGCAGAACTTGGATGGGTGACCGCACAAGCCTCATCTCTCTAAAAGTAGGATAAATAAGAATAAGATAAGGAAGAATAATAAAAAAAAATGAAAATAATAAAGATAACAATATTAATTATGACAAGAATAAGAAAAAAATAGAATAAAAAGAATGAAAAAAATAAGAATATCACAACTTTCTTGCTAATTGTCTTAGAATTTTAAATGACATGTCAGTTCTGCTGTATATTTTCCAAGATTTGTTATGAATGAGGGAAGAAAGAATAAGAATAAGAATAAGAATAAGAACAAAATGAATTAGACTAACAATAATGATCACATCTTTCATGCGGTGACTGCGTGGGCGATGAGCCTCACTGGACGTTTCTGACCAATCACAAGGCAGGGTTGGAGTCGTCGGGCCCACCCGATTCATATATAAAGGGATTTTGTGGGAAGCGCGGGCAGACTCAGCTGAGTGTTCGTTGTGAGTTGTTGTTACCACAACTATGGCACGTACCAAGCAAACGGCTCGCAAGTCCACTGGTGGCAAGGCGCCCCGCAAGCAGCTTGCTACAAAGGCAGCTCGCAAGTCTGCTCCAGCCACTGGAGGTGTCAAGAAACCCCACCGTTACAGGCCTGGAACCGTTGCTCTCCGTGAGATCCGCCGTTATCAGAAGAGCACTGAGCTGCTTATCAGGAAACTGCCTTTCCAGCGCCTGGTGCGTGAAATTGCTCAGGATTTCAAGACTGACCTCCGCTTCCAGTCCTCTGCTGTCATGGCTCTCCAGGAAGCTTCCGAGGCTTACCTCGTGGGTCTGTTTGAGGATACCAACCTGTGCGCCATCCATGCCAAGCGCGTGACTATCATGCCAAAGGACATCCAACTGGCTCGTCGCATCCGTGGCGAGCGTGCCTAAGAAGTCATCCACGAATGATCTTCATAACAGCAATATCTAGGCCCTTTTTAGGGCCAAACATCTCTTTCATTAAAGAATTTTCATAGACAATCTGTTTGGTTTTGTGGAAGAAAATATTTATTTTCCATCTTTCAGTATCAGGTTAATAATTAACTTTCGACTTTCAACTCAATATCCTTCCCCCCTTTTTTTTTTTTTATATTATTATTATTATTCCCTCTTCCATGGCCATATCTCTTTCACTTGGGAGAATTTTTATCTTTCTTTATCTCTATTTTTTTTTTATCTTTTCTTTATCTCCACAGAATAATAATCACGATAATAATAAGCATAATAATAATAATAATAATAATAATAATAATAATAATAATAATAATAATAATAATGATACAATAATTATTATAATAATAATCATAATAAAAACAACAATATTAATATTATTAATAATGATAATAATAATAATAATAATAATAATAATAATAATAATAATAATAAAAATAATAATAATAATAATATTAATAATAATAACAATAATTATAATAATAATGCATTTGTCTATATCGTATCTTTTTTCCTTTTCAAGTGTGGCTCCAATGGAGCCGGGTATTATTTTATACTGGCAGCAGTATACTGGCCGCCTGTTTACTTGGAGGAGGTATACTTGGTAACAGCCTTGGTGCCTTCAGAAACAGCGTGTTTTGCCAGTTCACCAGGCAGAAGAAGACGGACAGCGGTCTGGATTTCCCGGCTGGTGATGGTGGAGCGCTTGTTATAGTGTGCCAGGCGGGATGCCTCGGCAGCGATGCGCTCGAAAATGTCATTCACGAACGAGTTCATGATTGACATGGCCTTGGAGGACACGCCAGTGTCTGGGTGGACTTGCTTGAGCACCTTGTAGATGTAGATGGAGTAGCTCTCCTTCCTCCTGCGCTTCTTCTTCTTGTCGCCCTTGGCAATGGCCTTCTGTGCCTTGCCAGCTTTCTTGGCAGCCTTTCCTGATGCTTTGGGAGGCATAGTGTCGCCGTACTGCTGTGAGAACGAGTGTGCGTTTTCTCAGTTGAAAAGTGGTATATATATTAGCGTGCCTACTCAGGATCAGGAGTCGCCACCTCAGCGAGCGTCCTGATTGGTCCAGACGCGCTCTGGGCCGATCTGATCTCGCGTATATATAGCCGTTTTTCCCAAAATTCACTACTTGCTCGCAGAGCTACCGACGAGGTTAGAGTACTCGCGCTCCTCATTTATCACCAACAACAACAACTACTACTACTACTACTACTACCACAACATCCATTATCATGTCTGGACGCGGCAAGGGAGGAAAGGTGAAGGGAAAGTCAAAGTCCCGTTCCAGTCGTGCTGGACTCCAGTTCCCGGTCGGCAGGATTCATCGCCTTCTAAGGAAAGGCAACTACGCCGAGCGCGTGGGTGCTGGTGCCCCCGTGTACCTTGCGGCAGTTATGGAGTACCTGGCTGCTGAAGTCCTTGAGCTTGCCGGCAATGCCGCCCGTGACAACAAGAAGACTCGCATCATCCCACGTCACCTGCAGCTGGCCATCCGCAACGACGAGGAACTTAACAAGCTCCTCTCCGGAGTCACCATTGCACAGGGTGGCGTGCTGCCCAACATTCAGGCCGTGCTCCTTCCCAAGAAGACTGAGAAGAAGTAAATAAAGGGCCTCCCTCCCCTTCAGCCAATATCACCATCAATCCGGCTCCTCTTCGGAGCCACACGTTCAAACATCTAGAGAGTTGTGTAGACTATACTGGTATATCAATAATAAGCAAGTAGTGTATTTATTTTCGAGTTAGTTATTTGTTATTATTATTATTATTATTTAGTCAGGCACGCAAGTGACCGAGAATAAATATGTATACTATATTTCTACTAATGTACCTGCTGTGTGTCACAGTGGAGAGTTGATTAGATGTGTTGCCTATTGTGATATGTTGAGCGTCTTTTTCATCTCAATGTATATTTTGTTTTATGAGAAACTGAGAACGATGAGGGGCGTGATCATTGAAATAAGTCAATGATAATAATAATAATAATAATAATAATAATAATAATAATA
>NC_087167.1:23510994-23515994 GCF_035594125.1 Scylla paramamosain
GCACTTTTCCACGTCTTTTCATAGACGTCCAACCCTTCAGGAGGTAAACATATCACGCAGGGAAGCCACAGAACGCCTGACTTCTGATCTTTCTAAAATTTCTCATTGGGGCAGAACAAACTTGATATTGTTCAATGCCTCAAAAAATCAATTCCTCCATCTATCAACTCGACACAACCTTCCAGACAACTATCCCCTCTTCTTCAATGACACTCAACTGTCCCCCTCTTCTACATTGAACATCCTCGGTCTGTCCTTTACTTATAATCTGAACTGGAAACTTCACATCTCATCTCTAGCTAAAACAGCTTTTATGAAGTTAGGTGTTCTGAGACGTCTCCGCCAGTTTTTCTCACCCCCCCAGCTGCTAACTCTGTACAAGGGCCTTATCCGTCCATGTATGGAGTATGCTTCACATGTCTGAGGGGGGTTCCACTCATACTGCTTTTCTAGACAGGGTGGAATCAAAAGCTTTTCGTCTCATCAACTCCTCTCCTCTAACTGACTGTCTTCAGCTTCTCTCTCACCGCCGCAATGTTGCATATCTAGCTGTCTTCTACCGCTATTTTCATGCTAACTGCTCTTCTGATCTTGCTAACTGCATGCCTCCCCTCCTTCCGTGGCCTCGCTGCACAAGACTTTCTTCTTTCTCTCACCTCTATTCTGTCCACTTCTCTAACGCAAGAGTTAACTAGTATTCTCAATCATTCATCCCTTTCTCTGGTAAACTCTGGAACTCCCTGCCTGCTTCCGTATTTCCACCTTCCTATGACTTGAATTCCTTCAAGAGGGAGGTTTCAAGACACTTATTCATCATTTTTTGACCACTGCTTTGACCCCTGTATGGGACTGGCATTTCAGTGGGCATTTTTTTTATTACATTTTTGTTGCCCTTGGCCAGTGTCCTTCCTACATAAAAAAAAAAAAAAAAATAGTAGTAGTAGTAGCAGTAGTAGTAGTAGTAGTAGTAGTAGTAGTAATGCTATTTTTCATATATTTAGTAATTTTTTTTTTTCATATTATTATTTATATTTATATTTTTTGTTTTGTTTTGACATTCATACGAATGCTATAAAGGTGAAGCATAGAAATTTATTTGATTGATTAATTAATTTATATATCTATTTATTTTGATTTTTTAAATTAATTAATTTATTTATTTTTATTATTATTATTTTTTTTTTTTATGTCTCTATGATAAGCAAAGCATTATAGAATTTATGAAAGCACATATCCTCTAGAGTCTTGCCCTACAAAAGATTCTGTAAAGTAAAAAATAAAGGGAATAAGTGTCAGTGACGTTTGATGAATAGAGGAAGGCGTGGCAGAAATTACCATAAAACGTATATAAATGAAAATTTATCTTCCTCGTATTTTCCAACTTGCGTTTGCTTCTTGAAAATTTAACTGGGTGGGTCATATAGCAGACATATTGTTCTTTCCTCCATTGTAGTTTGTTTCCAGCAAGCCCCCTAAATAAAGTTTCTGTTTTTTTTTTTTTTTTTTTTTTTTAAAGAAATGAGGAATTACATTCTAACGCTGATCACTGAGCGGAGCGTAGACGAGCTGCTATCCTCAAGGACGTTACCTCTCTCTCTCTCTCTCTCTCTCTCTAAATAAGACTTTAAATAAAAAGAATATATATATATATATATATATATATATATATATATATATATATATATATATATATATATATATATATATATATATATATATATATATATATATATATATATATATATATATATTAAAAGACAATGAATATCCTCTGGGGAAGGGGTGACAATCCTTATTTAACCCTTAATTTCAGTTGAATTTTGACAAGTCTACGTTAAAATGTTTCCATTTTTCTGCAGTGATAAAGAAACGTAGAGGGGTAGCTAATATATTTAATTGTTAATTGTATCTTTTTTTCTTTCTTTTTTTCATTTATTCTTTTATTAATTTTTCTTTTCATTGCTTAATTATGCATTATGCCGACACTGCAGGTTACAATTGCAGATATTGCAAGTATTTTTGACACAATACAAGTACATCCAGCTAAACTATTGCTACAGTATAGAGAGAGTATTTCGATTACATACCTTATTCTTCATCTTCTTTTCTTCTTTTTTTTTTTTAATAAATATAATAATAAATAAATAAGTAAATAGGTATTGTCAAATGAAATCGTCGAGATTACGCAGGGGTTTCGGGCAATACTTGGATGGGTGACTACACAAGCCTCATCTGTCTGAAAAAAAATAAATAAATAAAAAAAATAAGAATAAGAATAGGGAGAATGAACGAAAATTTTAAGTAATAAAGATAACAGTAAGAATTATTATAACAAGAATAAGAAAAATTACAATAAAGGAATATAAAAAAAAAGAAAGAAAGCATCCCATGTCTTTCTTCCTAATTGTCATAGAAGGGTGAATTCTTTTGTATATTTTCCAACATTTCCAATACAACGATATGAATGGGGGAAGAAAGAATAAGAATAATAGAAAGAAGGCCTCCCAACACCTAGTTCTCCGGTCTTGGCCAATTAGCTAACGGCGGGATCAGCGCAGTTAAGCAGGGGGTCCGGGAAGAACTTGGATGGGTGACCACAAAAGCCTCATCTCTCTGAGAATAGAAAAAAATAGCAATAAGAATGAGGAGAATGAACGAAAAACGAAAATAATAAAATAACAATAACAACTATAATAAAAAAAAGAAGATTAAGAATAAAAAGAACAAAAATAAGGGAAAAAAGTAATAATATATCTCTCTTGCTAATTGTCGTAGAATTATGAATGAAGGGTTAATTTTAGTGCATATTTTCCAACATTTTCAGCACAACAATGCAACAACAATACAGGAAAGAATAAGAATAAGAGAAATAAGCCCTCCCAACACCTTGTTCTCCGCTCTTGACCAATCAGCTGACGGCGGGATCAGCAAGGTTAAGCAGGGGGTCCGGGCAGAACTTGGATGGGTGACCGCACAAGCCTCATCTCTCTAAAAGTAGGATAAATAAGAATAAGATAAGGAAGAATAATAAAAAAAAATGAAAATAATAAAGATAACAATATTAATTATGACAAGAATAAGAAAAAAATAGAATAAAAAGAATGAAAAAAATAAGAATATCACAACTTTCTTGCTAATTGTCTTAGAATTTTAAATGACATGTCAGTTCTGCTGTATATTTTCCAAGATTTGTTATGAATGAGGGAAGAAAGAATAAGAATAAGAATAAGAATAAGAACAAAATGAATTAGACTAACAATAATGATCACATCTTTCATGCGGTGACTGCGTGGGCGATGAGCCTCACTGGACGTTTCTGACCAATCACAAGGCAGGGTTGGAGTCGTCGGGCCCACCCGATTCATATATAAAGGGATTTTGTGGGAAGCGCGGGCAGACTCAGCTGAGTGTTCGTTGTGAGTTGTTGTTACCACAACTATGGCACGTACCAAGCAAACGGCTCGCAAGTCCACTGGTGGCAAGGCGCCCCGCAAGCAGCTTGCTACAAAGGCAGCTCGCAAGTCTGCTCCAGCCACTGGAGGTGTCAAGAAACCCCACCGTTACAGGCCTGGAACCGTTGCTCTCCGTGAGATCCGCCGTTATCAGAAGAGCACTGAGCTGCTTATCAGGAAACTGCCTTTCCAGCGCCTGGTGCGTGAAATTGCTCAGGATTTCAAGACTGACCTCCGCTTCCAGTCCTCTGCTGTCATGGCTCTCCAGGAAGCTTCCGAGGCTTACCTCGTGGGTCTGTTTGAGGATACCAACCTGTGCGCCATCCATGCCAAGCGCGTGACTATCATGCCAAAGGACATCCAACTGGCTCGTCGCATCCGTGGCGAGCGTGCCTAAGAAGTCATCCACGAATGATCTTCATAACAGCAATATCTAGGCCCTTTTTAGGGCCAAACATCTCTTTCATTAAAGAATTTTCATAGACAATCTGTTTGGTTTTGTGGAAGAAAATATTTATTTTCCATCTTTCAGTATCAGGTATCGACTTTCAACTCAATATCCTTCCCCCCTTTTTTTTTTTTTATATTATTATTATTATTCCCTCTTCCATGGCCATATCTCTTTCACTTGGGAGAATTTTTATCTTTCTTTATCTCTATTTTTTTTTTATCTTTTCTTTATCTCCACAGAATAATAATCACGATAATAATAAGCATAATAATAATAATAATAATAATAATAATAATAATAATAATAATAATAATAATAATGATACAATAATTATTATAATAATAATCATAATAAAAACAACAATATTAATATTATTAATAATGATAATAATAATAATAATAATAATAATAATAATAATAATAATAATAATAAAAATAATAATAATAATAATATTAATAATAATAACAATAATTATAATAATAATGCATTTGTCTATATCGTATCTTTTTTCCTTTTCAAGTGTGGCTCCAATGGAGCCGGGTATTATTTTATACTGGCAGCAGTATACTGGCCGCCTGTTTACTTGGAGGAGGTATACTTGGTAACAGCCTTGGTGCCTTCAGAAACAGCGTGTTTTGCCAGTTCACCAGGCAGAAGAAGACGGACAGCGGTCTGGATTTCCCGGCTGGTGATGGTGGAGCGCTTGTTATAGTGTGCCAGGCGGGATGCCTCGGCAGCGATGCGCTCGAAAATGTCATTCACGAACGAGTTCATGATTGACATGGCCTTGGAGGACACGCCAGTGTCTGGGTGGACTTGCTTGAGCACCTTGTAGATGTAGATGGAGTAGCTCTCCTTCCTCCTGCGCTTCTTCTTCTTGTCGCCCTTGGCAATGGCCTTCTGTGCCTTGCCAGCTTTCTTGGCAGCCTTTCCTGATGCTTTGGGAGGCATAGTGTCGCCGTACTGCTGTGAGAACGAGTGTGCGTTTTCTCAGTTGAAAAGTGGTATATATATTAGCGTGCCTACTCAGGATCAGGAGTCGCCACCTCAGCGAGCGTCCTGATTGGTCCAGACGCGCTCTGGGCCGATCTGATCTC
>NC_087167.1:23520994-23528494 GCF_035594125.1 Scylla paramamosain
CTAGCCAAAAAGTATCTCCAATAACTTTGCTGCTTCTTCTTTCCCTACTCTATTTCAACCAGATGGCACCACTGCTATCGCATCTATTTCTAAAGCTGAAATCTTTGCTCAAACCTTTGCTAAAAATTCTACATTGGACGATTCTGGGCTTGTTCCTCCCTCTCCTCCACCCTCTGACAACTTCATGCCACCTATTAAAATTCTTCGCAATGATGTTTTCCATGCCCTCGCTGGCCTAAACCCTCGGAAGGCTTATGGACCGGATGGGGTCCCTCCTATTGTTCTCCGAAACAATGCCTCCATGCTTGCACCTTGCCTATTCAAATTCTTTCAGCTCTGTCTGTCAACACTACCTTTCCTTCTTGCTGGAAGTTTACTTACATTCAACCTGTTCCTAAAAAGGGTGACCGTTCTAATCCCTCAAACTACCATCCTATTGCTTTAATTTCCTGCCTATCTAAAGTTTTTGAATCTATCTTCAACAGGAAGATTCTTAAACATCTATCACTCCACAACCTTCTATCTGATCGCCAGTATGGGTTCCGTCAAGGCCGCTCTACTGGTGATCTTCTGGCTTTCCTTACTGAGTCTTGGTCATCCTCTTTTAGAGATTTTGGTGAAACTTTTGCTGTTGCCTTGGACATAATTATCAAAAGCTTTTGATAGAGTCTGGCACAAAGCTTTGATTTCCAAACTACCCTCCTACGGTTTCTATCCTTCTCTCTGTTTACTTCATCTCAAGTTTCCTTTTTGACCGTTCTATTGCTGCTGTGGTAGACGGTCACTGTTCTTCTCCTAAATCAATTAACAGTGGTGTTCCTCAGGGTTCTGTCCTGTCACCCACTCTCTTCTTATTATTCATTAATGATCTTCTAAACCAAACTTCTTGTCCTATCCACTCCTACGCTGAAGATACCACCCTGCACTTTTCCACGTCTTTTCATAGACGTCCAACCCTTCAGGAGGTAAACATATCACGCAGGGAAGCCACAGAACGCCTGACTTCTGATCTTTCTAAAATTTCTCATTGGGGCAGAACAAACTTGATATTGTTCAATGCCTCAAAAAATCAATTCCTCCATCTATCAACTCGACACAACCTTCCAGACAACTATCCCCTCTTCTTCAATGACACTCAACTGTCCCCCTCTTCTACATTGAACATCCTCGGTCTGTCCTTTACTTATAATCTGAACTGGAAACTTCACATCTCATCTCTAGCTAAAACAGCTTTTATGAAGTTAGGTGTTCTGAGACGTCTCCGCCAGTTTTTCTCACCCCCCCAGCTGCTAACTCTGTACAAGGGCCTTATCCGTCCATGTATGGAGTATGCTTCACATGTCTGAGGGGGGTTCCACTCATACTGCTTTTCTAGACAGGGTGGAATCAAAAGCTTTTCGTCTCATCAACTCCTCTCCTCTAACTGACTGTCTTCAGCTTCTCTCTCACCGCCGCAATGTTGCATATCTAGCTGTCTTCTACCGCTATTTTCATGCTAACTGCTCTTCTGATCTTGCTAACTGCATGCCTCCCCTCCTTCCGTGGCCTCGCTGCACAAGACTTTCTTCTTTCTCTCACCTCTATTCTGTCCACTTCTCTAACGCAAGAGTTAACTAGTATTCTCAATCATTCATCCCTTTCTCTGGTAAACTCTGGAACTCCCTGCCTGCTTCCGTATTTCCACCTTCCTATGACTTGAATTCCTTCAAGAGGGAGGTTTCAAGACACTTATTCATCATTTTTTGACCACTGCTTTGACCCCTGTATGGGACTGGCATTTCAGTGGGCATTTTTTTTATTACATTTTTGTTGCCCTTGGCCAGTGTCCTTCCTACATAAAAAAAAAAAAAAAAATAGTAGTAGTAGTAGCAGTAGTAGTAGTAGTAGTAGTAGTAGTAGTAATGCTATTTTTCATATATTTAGTAATTTTTTTTTTTCATATTATTATTTATATTTATATTTTTTGTTTTGTTTTGACATTCATACGAATGCTATAAAGGTGAAGCATAGAAATTTATTTGATTGATTAATTAATTTATATATCTATTTATTTTGATTTTTTAAATTAATTAATTTATTTATTTTTATTATTATTATTTTTTTTTTTTATGTCTCTATGATAAGCAAAGCATTATAGAATTTATGAAAGCACATATCCTCTAGAGTCTTGCCCTACAAAAGATTCTGTAAAGTAAAAAATAAAGGGAATAAGTGTCAGTGACGTTTGATGAATAGAGGAAGGCGTGGCAGAAATTACCATAAAACGTATATAAATGAAAATTTATCTTCCTCGTATTTTCCAACTTGCGTTTGCTTCTTGAAAATTTAACTGGGTGGGTCATATAGCAGACATATTGTTCTTTCCTCCATTGTAGTTTGTTTCCAGCAAGCCCCCTAAATAAAGTTTCTGTTTTTTTTTTTTTTTTTTTTTTTTTAAAGAAATGAGGAATTACATTCTAACGCTGATCACTGAGCGGAGCGTAGACGAGCTGCTATCCTCAAGGACGTTACCTCTCTCTCTCTCTCTCTCTCTCTCTAAATAAGACTTTAAATAAAAAGAATATATATATATATATATATATATATATATATATATATATATATATATATATATATATATATATATATATATATATATATATATATATATATATATATATATATATATTAAAAGACAATGAATATCCTCTGGGGAAGGGGTGACAATCCTTATTTAACCCTTAATTTCAGTTGAATTTTGACAAGTCTACGTTAAAATGTTTCCATTTTTCTGCAGTGATAAAGAAACGTAGAGGGGTAGCTAATATATTTAATTGTTAATTGTATCTTTTTTTCTTTCTTTTTTTCATTTATTCTTTTATTAATTTTTCTTTTCATTGCTTAATTATGCATTATGCCGACACTGCAGGTTACAATTGCAGATATTGCAAGTATTTTTGACACAATACAAGTACATCCAGCTAAACTATTGCTACAGTATAGAGAGAGTATTTCGATTACATACCTTATTCTTCATCTTCTTTTCTTCTTTTTTTTTTTAATAAATATAATAATAAATAAATAAGTAAATAGGTATTGTCAAATGAAATCGTCGAGATTACGCAGGGGTTTCGGGCAATACTTGGATGGGTGACTACACAAGCCTCATCTGTCTGAAAAAAAATAAATAAATAAAAAAAATAAGAATAAGAATAGGGAGAATGAACGAAAATTTTAAGTAATAAAGATAACAGTAAGAATTATTATAACAAGAATAAGAAAAATTACAATAAAGGAATATAAAAAAAAAGAAAGAAAGCATCCCATGTCTTTCTTCCTAATTGTCATAGAAGGGTGAATTCTTTTGTATATTTTCCAACATTTCCAATACAACGATATGAATGGGGGAAGAAAGAATAAGAATAATAGAAAGAAGGCCTCCCAACACCTAGTTCTCCGGTCTTGGCCAATTAGCTAACGGCGGGATCAGCGCAGTTAAGCAGGGGGTCCGGGAAGAACTTGGATGGGTGACCACAAAAGCCTCATCTCTCTGAGAATAGAAAAAAATAGCAATAAGAATGAGGAGAATGAACGAAAAACGAAAATAATAAAATAACAATAACAACTATAATAAAAAAAAGAAGATTAAGAATAAAAAGAACAAAAATAAGGGAAAAAAGTAATAATATATCTCTCTTGCTAATTGTCGTAGAATTATGAATGAAGGGTTAATTTTAGTGCATATTTTCCAACATTTTCAGCACAACAATGCAACAACAATACAGGAAAGAATAAGAATAAGAGAAATAAGCCCTCCCAACACCTTGTTCTCCGCTCTTGACCAATCAGCTGACGGCGGGATCAGCAAGGTTAAGCAGGGGGTCCGGGCAGAACTTGGATGGGTGACCGCACAAGCCTCATCTCTCTAAAAGTAGGATAAATAAGAATAAGATAAGGAAGAATAATAAAAAAAAATGAAAATAATAAAGATAACAATATTAATTATGACAAGAATAAGAAAAAAATAGAATAAAAAGAATGAAAAAAATAAGAATATCACAACTTTCTTGCTAATTGTCTTAGAATTTTAAATGACATGTCAGTTCTGCTGTATATTTTCCAAGATTTGTTATGAATGAGGGAAGAAAGAATAAGAATAAGAATAAGAATAAGAACAAAATGAATTAGACTAACAATAATGATCACATCTTTCATGCGGTGACTGCGTGGGCGATGAGCCTCACTGGACGTTTCTGACCAATCACAAGGCAGGGTTGGAGTCGTCGGGCCCACCCGATTCATATATAAAGGGATTTTGTGGGAAGCGCGGGCAGACTCAGCTGAGTGTTCGTTGTGAGTTGTTGTTACCACAACTATGGCACGTACCAAGCAAACGGCTCGCAAGTCCACTGGTGGCAAGGCGCCCCGCAAGCAGCTTGCTACAAAGGCAGCTCGCAAGTCTGCTCCAGCCACTGGAGGTGTCAAGAAACCCCACCGTTACAGGCCTGGAACCGTTGCTCTCCGTGAGATCCGCCGTTATCAGAAGAGCACTGAGCTGCTTATCAGGAAACTGCCTTTCCAGCGCCTGGTGCGTGAAATTGCTCAGGATTTCAAGACTGACCTCCGCTTCCAGTCCTCTGCTGTCATGGCTCTCCAGGAAGCTTCCGAGGCTTACCTCGTGGGTCTGTTTGAGGATACCAACCTGTGCGCCATCCATGCCAAGCGCGTGACTATCATGCCAAAGGACATCCAACTGGCTCGTCGCATCCGTGGCGAGCGTGCCTAAGAAGTCATCCACGAATGATCTTCATAACAGCAATATCTAGGCCCTTTTTAGGGCCAAACATCTCTTTCATTAAAGAATTTTCATAGACAATCTGTTTGGTTTTGTGGAAGAAAATATTTATTTTCCATCTTTCAGTATCAGGTATCGACTTTCAACTCAATATCCTTCCCCCCTTTTTTTTTTTTTATATTATTATTATTATTCCCTCTTCCATGGCCATATCTCTTTCACTTGGGAGAATTTTTATCTTTCTTTATCTCTATTTTTTTTTTATCTTTTCTTTATCTCCACAGAATAATAATCACGATAATAATAAGCATAATAATAATAATAATAATAATAATAATAATAATAATAATAATAATAATAATAATGATACAATAATTATTATAATAATAATCATAATAAAAACAACAATATTAATATTATTAATAATGATAATAATAATAATAATAATAATAATAATAATAATAATAATAATAATAATAAAAATAATAATAATAATAATATTAATAATAATAACAATAATTATAATAATAATGCATTTGTCTATATCGTATCTTTTTTCCTTTTCAAGTGTGGCTCCA
The DNA here is from genome assembly GCF_035594125.1 of Scylla paramamosain. Lineage (NCBI taxonomy): Eukaryota > Metazoa > Arthropoda > Malacostraca > Decapoda > Portunidae > Scylla > Scylla paramamosain. Next base: position 23,526,347 of record NC_087167.1, read on the forward strand.
ATGGAGCCGGGTATTATTTTATACTGGCAGCAGTATACTGGCCGCCTGTTTACTTGGAGGAGGTATACTTGGTAACAGCCTTGGTGCCTTCAGAAACAGCGTGTTTTGCCAGTTCACCAGGCAGAAGAAGACGGACAGCGGTCTGGATTTCCCGGCTGGTGATGGTGGAGCGCTTGTTATAGTGTGCCAGGCGGGATGCCTCGGCAGCGATGCGCTCGAAAATGTCATTCACGAACGAGTTCATGATTGACATGGCCTTGGAGGACACGCCAGTGTCTGGGTGGACTTGCTTGAGCACCTTGTAGATGTAGATGGAGTAGCTCTCCTTCCTCCTGCGCTTCTTCTTCTTGTCGCCCTTGGCAATGGCCTTCTGTGCCTTGCCAGCTTTCTTGGCAGCCTTTCCTGATGCTTTGGGAGGCATAGTGTCGCCGTACTGCTGTGAGAACGAGTGTGCGTTTTCTCAGTTGAAAAGTGGTATATATATTAGCGTGCCTACTCAGGATCAGGAGTCGCCACCTCAGCGAGCGTCCTGATTGGTCCAGACGCGCTCTGGGCCGATCTGATCTCGCGTATATATAGCCGTTTTTCCCAAAATTCACTACTTGCTCGCAGAGCTACCGACGAGGTTAGAGTACTCGCGCTCCTCATTTATCACCAACAACAACAACTACTACTACTACTACTACTACCACAACATCCATTATCATGTCTGGACGCGGCAAGGGAGGAAAGGTGAAGGGAAAGTCAAAGTCCCGTTCCAGTCGTGCTGGACTCCAGTTCCCGGTCGGCAGGATTCATCGCCTTCTAAGGAAAGGCAACTACGCCGAGCGCGTGGGTGCTGGTGCCCCCGTGTACCTTGCGGCAGTTATGGAGTACCTGGCTGCTGAAGTCCTTGAGCTTGCCGGCAATGCCGCCCGTGACAACAAGAAGACTCGCATCATCCCACGTCACCTGCAGCTGGCCATCCGCAACGACGAGGAACTTAACAAGCTCCTCTCCGGAGTCACCATTGCACAGGGTGGCGTGCTGCCCAACATTCAGGCCGTGCTCCTTCCCAAGAAGACTGAGAAGAAGTAAATAAAGGGCCTCCCTCCCCTTCAGCCAATATCACCATCAATCCGGCTCCTCTTCGGAGCCACACGTTCAAACATCTAGAGAGTTGTGTAGACTATACTGGTATATCAATAATAAGCAAGTAGTGTATTTATTTTCGAGTTAGTTATTTGTTATTATTATTATTATTATTTAGTCAGGCACGCAAGTGACCGAGAATAAATATGTATACTATATTTCTACTAATGTACCTGCTGTGTGTCACAGTGGAGAGTTGATTAGATGTGTTGCCTATTGTGATATGTTGAGCGTCTTTTTCATCTCAATGTATATTTTGTTTTATGAGAAACTGAGAACGATGAGGGGCGTGATCATTGAAATAAGTCAATGATAATAATAATAATAATAATAATAATAATAATAATAATAATAATAATAATAATGATAATAATAATAATAATAATAATAATAATAATAATGATAATAATAATAATACTTGGAGAAGACCTGATGAAGTGAGAAAGATGGTTATAATTAATAATGGTTTCTTTTCTTAGCTCAGATAGTGATAGTGAACATGGTTATGAGAAAGTAGTAGTAATAATAGTAGTCTATGGTCCTTCTTTCTTTTCATGTTTGTGGACCTTAAAAAGGTCCGGGAGATGATGTTATTCAATGATGATAATGCAAGCTGAATAGCTGGCACCATCTCAATAATGGAGCGATTTAACCACCAAATCCGTACAGGGTACGGCCCTGACGCTTGAGGGCGTAGACAACGTCCATGGCAGTAACGGTCTTACGCTTGGCGTGCTCGGTATAGGTGACAGCATCCCTGATAACGTTCTCAAGGAACACCTTGAGCACCCCACGAGTCTCCTCGTAGATGAGACCAGAGATGCGCTTGACGCCACCTCGGCGAGCTAGACGACGGATAGCAGGCTTGGTGATTCCCTGGATGTTATCACGCAGAACCTTACGGTGACGCTTGGCGCCTCCCTTTCCAAGACCCTTGCCTCCCTTGCCGCGGCCAGTCATGGTGATGAGAGCTGCTAGTACGACGTCCGAACGGTCTAACAGGAAGCTCACGAATGT